>NC_072896.1:111821304-112121495 GCF_027943255.1 Anastrepha obliqua | reverse complement strand
TCTGGCCACAGCAAAACAAAGCTCACTTGTACTGTCCGCCAGCTGACCCATGCGCAAGCCGAAAAAAATTTATGCCACATTGCATTTCCGGCACAACCACCTACTCCACTGCGCGTGTATATGTGAGCATGTGAACAACTGTGCAATTGTCCGATGGGAAATTACTTCAAGGCCGGCTGTGAGGTCATGATTTGCTTGATATTGCGCCATGGAACAGTGAATATGTTTTGTGTTGCAGACTTTTTTGCTTCAGTTCTCATTTTCGTTTTCGTTATAATTTTAATTTTTTTTGTTTCTCTTTGTTTTTGTGTTTTTTTGTACTTACATTCTTGGTGCTTGAACTTCCATTGTTTTTTGGTGGCGATTGCGTGATTTTTGCCCTGCATCACATCGCAAATAAATAAATAAAAGCAAATTTATCGCAGGCGTGTTGCCCACCATCACTACATATGTTGTGTGTGCTAGGCAACATCACCGCCGACAATAAGAACAACAACAAAAACTGTTAATGTTGGTTACTGAGCTGCCCACAGCATGATAATGCCGCTGATTATTGCTGTCAGCAACTGTTGGAGGCGCGCCATGGTCAACTACTCACACGTACGTATGTATGTACGTATGTATGTGCATGGCAGCACAGACACGTCGCTCATATAACGTTTACAACATAAAATACTTATGCACTTACATGTAGTTACCATAAAACTGTATGTGTGCGCATACTTTTCCCAAAGCGAGTATTTTTATTCGTACTTTCAGCCACGCATACAGTGGCAGTCATTGAGATTCGGGAAATCTGAGAACAGTTGTGGTTCTATAGATGCACTTATGCGATTTAGCTGGGAAAGAAATAATGCCTGAGTTGAGACTATGGCAGATACCTATGAAATGAGACTTCTTTTTTCAATTTCAAACGTTTATGAACAAAAAATGGTTATTTTATTGAATTATTTAGAATGTAGAAGATCGGTTTTTGCCCTCTGGTTTGTTTGCAATGTTATTGAAGGTGACATTGATTGCCCATTTCTGCTTCAAAGTCAAAAATTATTTTCTTACACCTTCCAGAATTCTTCGCAAATTCGTCTTTATTTCTATTTAAAAAAGTTCAATACAAATTAGGATAATATAATAAAAAATCGCATATTAAAGTTACCCACTGTATATATTTTCATTATTCTTTAGTTTTAGTTGTCAGTCTGAAATCATATTTTCTTGACTTCTTCAAATAAATTAATTAAATAAATAAATTTTAGTACGTGTGAGAGGATCGAAACACGATGCTATTGCCTAATTTTCATTTTATTCTTTGGCCCGAAATGCCATTTTAGGATTTTGCAATAGACTCAAACTGAAGTGACCCAAAATAACAGGTATTTCACTAGAAAAATGACAGGTTTTTTCACTAGAAAAATTACAGACTTTTCACTAGAAAAATGAAAGGGGTTTTCACTAGAAAAATGAAAGGTTTTTTCACTAGAAAAATAACAGACTTTTCACTAAAAAAATGGTTGACTTTTTACTATTGTAGAAAAATGGTTGACTTTTTACTAGAAAAATTACAGACTTTTCACTAGAAAAATTACAAACTTTTCACTAGAAAAATGACAGGTTTTTTCACTAAAAAATGACAGGGTTTTCACTAGAAAAATTACAGACTTTTCAATAGAAAATTACAGATTTTTCAATAAAAAAATTACAGACTTTTCACTAGAACCAGGACAGGTTTTGCACTAAAAAAATTACAGACTTTTCACTAGAAAAAGGACAGACTTTTCACTAGAAAAATTAGAGGCTTTTAACTAGAAAAATTACAGACTTTTTACAAGAAAAATAACAGTTTTTTCACTAGAAAAATGGCAGACTTTTCAGTAGAAAAATGCAAGGAGTTTTCACTAAAAAATGTCAGATTTTTCACTAGCACTCTTTGTCATAAAAAATGCCATAATGAAAACTAAACAATAAGCGTTGGTATATTTTGTTCCAAAATAAAACTAGCGGTGTTATCGGATAAATGCCTCTAAAATTAGAAAAGTATAACGTCCAATTCATTTTGTGGCAAATGAAAATAATTAATATAGCATTCACACCCTCGAATGTATTAAGAGATGTTCTCATGATTTTTCCAAGAATATCCAAAGCCAATCCCTGCCTTTCGTTGGCCTCTTCTAATACTACTCTTCAGGCAAAATACACTTCAAATGATAAAAAATTGCATGTATTTGTATAGAATAAGAGCCTTTTTTTAGCTGGTCGATTTTTCAACTTTTGTACTGCACGAAGTGTGCGACGCTCGATTTTGATGGTGACTCAGTACTCCGTAAAATCCAGTACATGATTTTTTTTAGTTAGAGGATATGAAAATTTCTCGACTGAGACTTTTAGACTGCTTTTTACGTAGCATAGTTGATGTAGGGAGGCGGCCGCCGTAGCCGAATGGGTTGGTGCGTGACTACCATTCGGAATTCACAGAGAGGTCGTTGGTTCGAATCTCGGTGAAAGCAAAATTAATAAAATCATTTTTCTAATAGCGGTCGCCCCTCGGCAGGCAATGGTAAGCCTTCGAGTATATTTCTGCCATGAAAAAGCTCCTCATAAAAATATCTGCCGTTCGGAGTCGGCTTGAAACTGTAGGTCACTCCATTTGTGGAACAACATCAAGACGCACACCACAAATAGGAGGAGGAGCTCGGTCAAACACCTAACAGAAGTGTACGCGCCAATTATTTATTTATTTTTTAGTTGATGTAGAGCCAAGTCTCTTGAGTTTCGTAAGTTGGTTAAGAAAAGCATAAAGAACTTTCTTGTAGTGCAGCTGATCCACAAGATTTTCGATTAAAGTATTTAGGTTAATAAACACATTTACATACATAAAATAAGCATTTAATCTAGTGGCTTGCGCTTTAAGTGCAAGCCGATTACCTTGGCCAACTTTATTGCCGGTAACTGTAGATGTGCCCACTTAAATATATATATTTTTCCGCTTAAATGCCGCCTGTAGTAAATATGTATGTTGCTATCAGTTTCTCGCGTGTTGCTTCCTTCAGGCATTTATTTTTACTTTTTTGCTCTCACTTTGTTTATTTATCCTTTCTGCAATATATTTTTTGTTTTAATTTTTTTCCTTCCGCCGTAATTTGGATCATCTCTCTTGTGGCCTATTATGGTGGCGTTGTTTTATGTATTCGTGTGTGTGTATGTACAGTTCTTTTTATTATAGTTTTTTCTACATGCGGTTGAATATTTAAAATATCCAGTAGATTAATAATGGCAACATACATACATTTTTATACCTGCATTTAGAGGAATAGCGGCGCTACATCCTGTAAGGCTGTAATTATTTACGTACTTTTTATTTTTTTCTTTTTTTTTCACAGAAATTTATTTAAATTTAAAACTATTTTATTTTTATAAAAAAATATCATATAATAAAAAAATCATATAATTTAAAATTTTAAATTTGTAAAATTTTTTTGAAAATTCATGAAATTTTTACCAAAATTTAAAACTTTTTAAGGTGAAACTTTTTTAGAAACATTTTTGGGTATGCCGATTCCAAATCAATAAAGTCCAAATTCGAGTGGCTCAAAAACCGTTTTGGTTTTTGACAATTTTTTTTACTTTTTATTTGATTTAAATTTTTTTTTTTAATTTAAATTAATTTAATTTTTCAAATATAGTTTAAACCCTAACAAAAATCATCTTTTTAAAAAATGTAAAATTTTATAAAAAATTTTCAAAAATTAAAAAAATATTCATAACAATTTAACATTTTTTAACCAGAATCTGTAGAAAAGTTTTGGTTATGCAGCTTTAAAGTCTATAAAATGTCTATAAAAAGTTTGAAGTTGCGCAAAAATCTCGCTGATTTATGACAATTTTTTTTTTCACAGGGGTATTGCATTTTCACTAGATAAAAAAATTTCGAGCATTCGTTATATGGAAGAAAATGCACAGCACTGTCAGTAAAACAAATAGAGAAAGAAAATTTTAAAAACCAAGATGAATTTCCCAAATTACCCAATTAAATTATCTATGGGCTGCGAACCTGCATACCCAGAATTTGTGTGACTAAAAAGTTTGAAATTTTGATGAAAGATTTTTAATTTATTTTTTTAATTTTAGAATATTTGAAAATTTGGGTTATATGGTTTTTGTTGTAGTATGAACACTATATTTTTATAACAAACAAAGAAGAAAAATGAAAAATATTTGAATGATCAAAACTTTGCACTAAGTCCCGCTGTTATTATTTTGAACACAGCCATACTGGTATATAAATAAGAATATATATATATAGTTGAAATTATGTTCTTTTTAAGATATTAAGCTGGGTCAAAACTTTTCAGCTCCATCAAAGTGGGCTTGAGGTATTCTCATTTTTGAAAATTGGCAAATCTTTCAAAACAAAAAATTTTCAAAAGTTTCATAAATTCTGGGAGAAACATGTTGTTAAAAATTTAGATATAGATAAAAAAAAAATATATACCTATATATTCTTCCGCCTTGTTCACTCCACTCGGAAGCAAAAGGCCGAGACTCTTCCATCGTACGCGTTTCTGGGTTGTTGTTTTTGCGCTCTCCGATGTGATTGGGACATCTGCTAGCTAGCTCGCGCAACATCGATCTTCTCCAAGTTGATAGGTTTTTTTTCAAGTTGATAGGATTTTCTTCAAGTTTATAGTATTTTCAGAGGACTTATGATCATTAGAAAAGAAAACTAACAGTGTCCAAAAAATTCACCCAAAATAAGTAAAAAAGGTTCTTCATTAGTTTATCATTCAATTGACCATCCCAGGCTTAACCAAAATAAGTCAACATTTTTTCAATTAGTTTTTCATTCATTTCATTCATTTAGGGATCAAAGGGTGAGTTTTCGAATCCGCAAAAAAGAACTTTCAAATTCTGAAAAAAATTCACCCAAAATAAGTCAGATTTTTTTCGTTTAGTTTTTCATTCATTTGACCATCCCAGGCTTATAAAGAGTCTATTTTCGAATCCGGAAAAAACAGATAAAAACAGTTTTAAAATTTTCAAAAAAATTCTCCCAAAATAAGTCAGAATGTTTTCGATTAGTTTTTCATTCCTTTGACCATCCCAGGTTTAGTAAGGGCCAATTTTCGAATCCGAAAAAAACAGAAAAAATAGTTTTAAAAATAAATTCACCCAAAAAATGCAGAATTGTTTCAACTAGTTTCTCATTCATTTGATCATCCTAAGCTTATAATGTGTCAATTTTCGAGTTCTTTACAATTTTCTGCGTTTAAAAAGGCCTTAAAAACACACACAAAAATTTCAAAACAAAAAAAAGTGTTGTAGGACTTACAACTTTCGAAAATGCGGAATATTTATTCCGATGATGCATCATCCCTGACTTATATGACACGCTGTTTCTTTTAAGCAACTATTTTTTAAGCTACTTTGCCAATGGAAATACGACATACCAATTTTGATATATACCAGAAATGTTTACTAATTTATATTTATTATTTATTGCTTCCAACTTTCTTATGGCTCATTAAAATTTTGTTCTCTTTTTTCTTCTCACAGCGTGGATATCTTTTCGCCTAAGTTCCAACGCCTAAATATTGATGATATTCAAAAATCCGAGCCGTTGCGCAAATTGAAGTAAGTAAATAGCTTTGAATGTTGTTGTTGTTTTTGTTTTTTGATTTCCATGCATTGAAAAAATTATTTGTATCCCTATTTAATATTATTGAAATAGACTAGTGCCATTTTTGGGTTCCTTTTTGTAGAGTTGAAAATTTTTCTGCTTCGCCCAATTTGAAGTAAGCAACTTGCATACAGTTGGCCTTTGAATTACTAATTGTCAAAAATCAGGTTAGGTTGTAGTAGCTGCCTCTCTACTCTCTACACACTTAGCAGGAATCGGAATCAAAGTATTGGAATTTTTGAACGAGCGCCAACTTTTCACTCAGCGAAGATTTAAATTTGACTCTATAGTAGCGACAAGACCCTTTAAAAAGGGCGCAGCCTCTTTTGTGTGCGCAAGACTCTACTGGCGAGTGTTATGGGACAACTGAAGAAAAGGGAAATGATAATGGCTTAATTTATCCATAAGACAATGTCCTGTTATTCTACTTGCTCTAACTTTTCAGGATTTTTCTTCCATATAAAGAAAATTCAGTTTTCACTTTTTCTAGAAGAAAAGACGTAACTCCTCAGCGAAAAAAATTCTCAAAAATCAATGCGATTTTTTAGGCACTTCAAAGTTACACTTTGTTATACTGAAATTTAATGGGCTACAAAGCTGCATAGTCAGCAAAATTCTAGAAATTCGCGTCAAAATTTTTTAAGGTATTGATACAATTTTGAAAAACTACATATTTATAAAGTTAGAAATTTAGCCTTGTATGATTTTTGTTGTAGTATGAAAAATACATTTTAAAAAAATTATGCTTATTTAATTCCATACAACCTTTACATCGGCTTAGGTAAACGCCAGCTTTCACAGATTTTAATTGCAATAAGCTCGGCAGATTGTCCGAGTTTGATCTTCTTGTCTTTCTTCTACTTGCTGAATAAGAGAAAAGAAGTTACCCTTTAGGTTAGGTTAGAATAAATGGCTGCCCTTGCGAGAGGGATCAACTTGGCTAAATATTCAAAATTCGTTCGTTGCGATACCATACAGGGGGAGGGAGAAAAAAGAGAAGGAAATGAACCAGACAGATGAAAAAAAAGAAGAAGGGACTTTGTGGTCTTTCCTCGGCCACAAAATGTGGCTGGGCCACTCCTAAGGCCATTTAAGTTTTTAGACCATGTTTTACCAATCTTAGCGCTAACATATTGAAAGTAAATAAAATTACTTAAACATCCAATTACAGTCATATTTATGAGCACTAATTAAATATCTTCTTTCCTCCCACCTTTCATAGCTTCGCCGTTTTTGCGCTGGGTTCCACCACTTACCCGAACTTCTGCGCTTTCGGCATCTATCTGGACAGAATTCTCGGTGAACTTGGCGGCGAGCGGCTGTTCGAGGTCACCTGTGGCGATGAAATGTGTGGCCAAGAGCAAACATTCCGCAAATGGGCGCCTGAAGTATTCAAATCCGCTTGCCAAACATTCGATTTGGACTATGCAGAAGGTTTATCGGACGCATTCCAAGATGACACGCTCACTGCCAGTACCGTGCGTATGGTGCCCTCACAACGCGAGGGCACCGTCGATCAGCTGCTTTCAAAATACCACAATAAGAAGGTGCAACGCTACAAGATCAAGTCGGCGCCACGCAATCTCACCAAACTGGCTGAAAATGAAAATCCTACCATTTTGGTGGAAATCTATGCGCCCGGTTTGGATTATGAGCCAGGTGATCATGTGGGCATCTTCCCGGCCAATCGCACAGATATTGTTAATGGCGTTTTGAAGCGCTTAACCGGTTTCGAGGATCCCGATGAAGTGCTGCAAGTGCAAGTGATGAGGAAGAAGAAGACACCCAACGGCACCTTCAACTGCTGGGAACCACATGACAAGATCCCCGCCGAAACGCCACGTGCACTCTTGACACATTTCTTTGACATTAACACGCCACCACAGCAGGAGCTATTGAATTTACTGGCTGATTTCTGTGACGACAACTACGATGCGGAGCGTCTGCAGAAGCTGGGCACAGATAGTGCTGCCTATGAGGAATGGCGCCAATTGCATTTGCCTACATTGCTCACCGTGTTGGAACAATTCCGTTCATGCAAGCCGCCTGCAGGTTTGCTCTTCGGCAACCTCATGCCTTTACAATCGCGTTTCTATTCCATCTCCTCGTCGCCACGCAAGGTCATTAACGAAATCCATTTGACTGTGGCCATTGTCAAGTATAAGAATCAACGCGGTAATGAACGTTTTGGTGTTAGCTCGAATTATTTGGCCAACATGAAAGAGCAGGAGTCACTATACTTCTTCGTACGCAGCGCGCCCGGTTTCCATTTGCCTAAGGACTCAGCGGAGCCGATGGTGCTCATCGGACCTGGCACGGGCATTGCGCCTTTCCGCTCTTTCTGGCAAGAGTTGGAGGTGTGGCGCGAATTGAAAATGCAACGCTCAAAGGTGTGGCTCTTCTTCGGTTGTCGTACGCGTGAAATGGACTTGTACGCTGAGGAAAAGGCGCTGTTGGAGCGTGAGAAGATCTTGGATCGCGTATTTCTTGCTCTGTCGCGTGAAATTGAGATACCAAAGGTGAGTCTTACTCGAATTTAGTTATTCAAGCGCAACTGCTTAGTGACGAAATAATTGCAAAACTTTGGTTTTATTTCATTTTTTTTTTTTGTTTTCGTTTTTCAAACCTTCCACTACCTCTCTTTTCGACGAGTTCTAATGACATATTATCGCTTCCCTTCACTTTTGCAGACCTACGTACAGCATCAAATTGAAAATGAATTTGATTCTCTTTACCAACTGATTGTCGAGGAGCGAGGACACATTTACGTGTGCGGTGATGTGACAATGGCTGAGGATGTCTACGAGACAATTAGGTGAGTGAATGACGTAAATGGTCGTAACGAATGTAGTGTATTTGACATTCATTGCGGGTAAGCATTGCCATTGTGGGCGTTAGTTAACCTTGTGACGGTGATTAATGATCTTATAGCCACAAGGTTGATATTAAATGGAAGGCAATTTGTTACATTTGAGTGGTTGTGAGCAGCAAAAAACAGTAAATACGAAGAAAATGGGTTGGCCACTGAAAAGGTCTAAAAACTAAGATGGCAAAATGAGGAGCTGATTGTTAAAGGAGGTGAGGAGAGCTCACTTGGGCTGCCGAGTGAACAGATGTGTTTATTTGTTGTGTCCGTTTATGTGATATTTATTATCAGTGCTCTGGATGGCTTTGTGCCATCCACAATATTAGACGACTCAGGTGTTTGAATCAGTGAAGGGTTTGTGAGTGCATTTAACGTGAATTAACATGAATTTTTTTATAAATTAAAGTAAAGTTAGACTAGTGAAATTATAGGCGCATGGTCGTTAAGCTTCTGAGCTGACAGTTTGATGGTCGATCTTTAGCTTCTGCTTCGATGCTACGACTATTAAAAAACCGATCACCTTGTTTATTTCTGTGATTTTTCGACATTTTCGTCATCATTTCATTTAACATCAAAAATGTCTGAAAGGAATCGATCTTGTGAGTTACAGCAATGCAAAATAGACGTAAGAAAAGAGGAAATTCGATACGTTCTTCAGTATCACAACGAGTTGCTATGTGTTGAGAGAGTTTCTAAGGAAATTATCCACTAGGAGCTGCTTCCATTGATCGTCTATTGTTAACAACCAACCGTATTGAAGCAGACTATCGACCAGAAGGGACCAGAATTAACGAATAGAAAGGTGTTGAGCTCCATCAGGGCAACGTCATCTTGCTTACATCTGTAACGACGCACCCGAAGCTGCGAAAGCTCGATTCAAAGATGCTGCAAGGGTTCGCCTTAGAGTCGGGTCCTGAAACTGAAATTTGAAATTTGAAAAGTCGAGCCAAGAAGTGCCGAAAGATTTGGCAGCTCCTAAAACACTCAGGCCATACACCCATTTTATTTAAAACTCTGGAACGTGAAAGGGTAGATAGTCAAGGAGGAAAAGAGAGAAATAACAGAAGGAAAAAGATAGGATAGATTAGAGAAATAAAAGACATAGACTTGTGAGAATTTTACAGATGCCTTTGCTTAATCTGAAAATATCCTTCAGTTCGAGAGAGCGAATTTTACTCTAACTCCTGGCATCGAAACCTAAAATTCGCAGCCTTGCTCTCGCGAATGCCGGACACTCACAGAGAAAGGCGGATAGCGCTGCCTTCTCTAAGCAAGACAGGAACATCGCGTCTTGCATGATTCCAATGGTGGTCATATGCTTACCCAGTGGGTTGTGCCCTGCAATAATGACGACCATCAATTGAAAGTCTTTTCTTCTAAGTTTTAGAAGAAAGCTTGACAGTTTTCTGTGTGGGTGGGCTTGCCACAAAACACTTTGCAGTTCTGCAGCGTTCTAGACTGGACTAGCGCTGTTTATGTACATAATCGCTGACCCACTTCATAATTCCTGCAGGCCAGAGTCCGATTATTGGCTCTGGTCCCTGTTGGATAATTCATTCCCTTGATTACCGCAATGTCCTAGAACACAACAGAATTAAGCTTCTTCTTACATTCTTGAACAATCTTTGACTGTCATTAAAGACTCCAATCTGTTTTCCGCTCCATCCCCTCTCAACTATCCTACTCTCAGAATGGCAAAAATTTCCGTTGGATGGAGTCGTAAAATTGTTCACATAAATATCCAGCGTGAAATGACTAGAAATTTTTTCTTCACCTAATATGGGGTTATTCAAGAGTGGTACAGACCTTTGCCAATCATTATTTGTGATATGTAAAAGTAGTTTTTATTCAGCCAATTAGTGCGTCAGGCTTTTGGAAACTTAGTCATGCAGCGATAGTCAGGTGAATAAGGCGTAAAATTGAAAAGTGAGAAGTGAAAAACTAGTTGGTGTGAAAACAGATAAATTAATTAGCATAACTGCCACGTTTGGGTTACCGAAATCCACAAGTCATTCAAGAACACACCATGCTCCCATACCAAGTTATTACTTGGTGAGGTGTTTGGGCTGGCAGACTCATTGGATCTTACTTCGTGAACGTTATCGTGGTATGCCAATGCACTTTTTATGGTCTACATTAGGTGGCATGGACTGGGACAATATTTGGTGCCACTTGCCACATAGCGCATGACGCAATAGCCTTAGTACGAACGAAATTCTCAGAGCGCTTAATCCACAAAGCAGCGAGCTCAATGGGCTACGTGAAAATTATGATCTATGCCAATGAGACCGAGACGATTTCAGAGCTCAAGAACGAAATGGTGTGCGTTGTAAGTCATATGCAGCCAGAACTATGCCAAAACGCCATGGACAATTTTGTTAAAAGCAGCCTGTGTTGCCAGAAGAGTCGTGGTGGTCAGAGTAAAAATCATACAGAAAAGAAAAAACAATGACTTCAATAAATTTTGTTATATTTTATTTATAAAAAATTCGGGCTCTTATTGCATCACTCCCCACATGTAGTAGTAAAGGGGCGCCAAGTAGTGATAAGTAAAAAAAAATTTGCCTCCTCCCTTCAACTACTCCATTTTCAAACTTTCCCAATTTCTAAAACTTATTTTACTAGGCCTTGGAGATATATAAACGAAATTTTTAGTTCTGCTTTTTAAAACTCTGATATTCCTTAAGCAAGTAAGCCTTTATTGTTGTCTGCTGCCACGTCTGCTATGACGCCTAACAGTTATACCCCAAGATGCTTACTGATGACTTTCATGTACTCACTTTCACATATTTAATGATTTTCTACGTTCTACTTTCTTGCTTAACCAAATCATACCTTCAATTAATTTCTTTTTCTCCCTTTTTATTATTTCTCGGTTGACAGGAAATGCATTGCTAAGAAAGAACAAAAAAGCGAGGCAGAAGTGGAGGCGTTCCTATTGACATTGAGAGTAAGTACCTACATACAAGAAAAGCACATAAATACATATATATTACAAATATATATGAAAAATTTGTAAAATTCAAGAATACGGTACATATGCACCTGCATATACATACATGCACATATACTAATGTTCATATGTATCCAAGGCATTGAATTGTAAGCGTAGGTTATTATTAGCAAATGCTTTATATGCACGTAACTTTGATATAGGGAAAGCATTAGATGCCTTATCTTAAGCTTACAGTATGAGTGCGCCTAGAAATAGGCTAGAGGTACATTTTATAAATAGACGCCTTTAGGCTACATCATTAATATTTACACTCTCGACTATCAGCCAGCTCAGCCTACTCCACTCAAACGGAGCACATATAATATAAACAACATTTTTTTTTACTAAGCTGGTGTAATAATAAATACTCGAAGAAATTATAAAGGCTTAGTAAACTTCAATTGAAAGCGAGTTCTCGTGGCGCCGATAAGCAAGAGAAAATGCAATTTAATACAAGAAGTTGCGGAGGTAAATTGGCAAGCCAAGAAATAAAAGCAAACAAATCAAAATAAATTTGCATATTTCTGTGAACTCGCCAACTTTTCAAGCACAAGAACTTTAATATTCGCTCGCAGCAAATTAAACTGAATTTGAGTTTTGAGAAGAAATATGGGCGATATTGAATTTACTTATCTCTATAAAACAAGAAAAGATAATGCGCAAAAAAAGCAGCAGTGGAAAATTAATTTCATAAATAACAGAAAATATAAATTTTATAAAAGGCGAAAGATTTATTTGTCAACTGAAGAGAGGAAGCGGCTGATAATCTTAGCTACCAGCGCCTCTCGTAATGTAATCATAATTATTCATAATTATATTTCTAAAAAAAAAAAAAATAAAAAAATCAATTATATAAAAAAATAACTTTTATAGAGCAATTCACAATTAAGTACAAATAACATGGCATGGCATTTGCAAATTATGATGGAAAGTTTTTAAGCTTTGTTTTTGTATTGACAACGTTCTGAGCTTAATTTTGAACTGCGATCTATTTATTTTTGCCTTTCTGAGACCTGAGTATCAAATTTCATTTTCGAGGTGTGGCCGTTTGTCAAAAATTAAAAATTTACGTTGGCAAATTAAATGCAGTTAAAAACTAAATGAAACAAAATTTAATAAATTAAGACAAATAAAAATTATAATAAAATAAAAAAAAAATTAGCAAAATAAAATTTAAAAAATTTTATAAAATAAATTAAAAAAAATCAAAAAAAATTAATAAATAAAATAAATTAATAAAAACATAAATAAAGGTAACGACAGTTCCAGACGAGAGGTAGCTTTTAGTCTCCGGACATACCAGTGCTGCAATGGCACCTTTGATGATGTATTAGGCAATTTAAGCCCACTCATTCGCAAAAAAGAAAAAAAAATAACCATTAAAAATAAAAAATTATAATAAAATTAAATAAAAAAAATTTATTAAAAAATATAAAGAAAAACTTAAAAAATAAATGTAAATAAACCAAATTAAAAATTAAGAATTAAAAAATGTGAAAATGAAAAAATTCCAAAAATTATATTTTGAAGATCACTGAAAATATTTTTTGAAGATGAAAAAAAAAAACAATTACATAAAAAATAATAATAATAAAAAAATAATTTAAAAACATCTATTAAAAAAAATATAAAAAAGTATAAAAAATAAATATATTATAAATCAAATTAAAAATTAATAATTCGAAAATGAAAGAAACTGCAAAAAAATATTTTGAAGATCACTGAAAATATTATTTGAAGATTTTAGTAGAAAAAAAAAATATATTTTTGTTTCAGAATTTTGAGTGAATGTAAAATCTTGAATAAGAGACACAAACTAAAATAAAATAAAGGGAAATAATACAAAAAGTACAAAATTTGAGGAAAAATATGTTCACTGCAAAAAAGCTTTTTGAAGATTTTAGTTTTTATACAAATATAGCCCTATTTTTGTATTATTAAGAAGATTGTAAAATAATATATAAGAAAATTTATGAATTCAACGCACATTTCTAAATGGTAACAACGCAACAAGTGTGATATATTAATTTCCAGTCAGTAACACGTTCTGGCCCCGAGATGCGCCGTAATGTTTAATTTTTTTATTTCAATTTGAAAGTGCGCGCAGTGTTGCCAAAATAACATTGAACAATTAACAATGAACAAAATTAAGTGCTGTTAAAAGATTCCATAAAAAACTTAATAAATAAAATTTAATAAAATAAAATTAAAAAAACAATAAAATTAAATTAAAGAAAACTTGAAAAAATAAAATTTTAAAAATTCAATAAAAACTAATAAAAAAAAATTAAAACAAAAATTATTCAAATAAATTAAAAAAAAACAACAAATTATAAAATAAAACTAAAAAATTTAATAAAACTAAGTAAAATAAAAAAAATAAAGAAAAACCAAACAAAGTAAACAAATTAATAAAATAAAATTTGAAAAAGTTACCGAAATAAAAGAAATTAATTTATCAAGAAAACTTAAAAAATAATAAAATAAAATTAAAAAAAATAGTGAATTAAAATTAAAAAAATTATCATTTAATAAAATTAAAAAATAAAATTAAATTATGGTAAATTAAAAACATATAATAGAATAAAATAAAATGAAAAAGTTTATCAAATAAAATTTTTATAAGTTAGGTTAAGAAAATTAGAAAAAAATTAATCAAATACTATTAAAAATTTAATAACATAACATTAAAAAAAAATTAAAAAAATTTAGCAAAATAATATTTTACCATATTTTAGAAGGTTCATCATTTCAGCTAATAACTTCATTTTTTTTTTTTAATTGTACAGAGGTCCTTAAGGTTTTAGTAAAACGTCATATAAAGAATTAGGCTAAATAGTAATTTGTTGGTAGCCTAGTGTAAGTGCACTAGCCTGCCATCCGAGAAGGTGTGGGTTCGAATCCCGCGTAAAGCACGGTCCTCGCACTTTTCCTAACTTACCTACTTTCCCTTTAAAAAAAATATATATATTCTTTCCTTCCTTTCCATCCTTACTCCCACACAATAGTCAGTGCACTATTTGCATTGTGACTGCTAAAACAAGCAAAATCAGTGCATCAGTGGCGGAAGCAAGAGGAAGCGGGTGATCGCGGTAATAGCGCAGACACACGAAATTTAACGAAGTCCTCAACCATCTGTGCGATGCTTCTGCCAGAAAAATTTGAGACACAGATGGCGCTCCAAGCAGTAAGAAGGCGTTGTTCCTAAGCAACGACAGGTGGTCAGTCCCTTTACATAGGATTGGTAGGGACAGGCTAATCATCTACCCTGTCATAAATCAAAATAGATTAACGAAACCAACGCTAAACTGCGTCTTGTCGAGGTCCTTTGCTCCCGAGCGGAGGGAACAAGAAAAAAAAACAAAGTAATTTGTTAGGGTTTCCTTTTTTAATCGCGTAAAATCTAGTTATTCGAGTTTTTTAGTTTTATATAACTATTTTTTTGAAGTGAAACTTCTTAGGCGTCGATGGACGAGCGAGAATGGAGAGTAAACTTTGAAGGCCATGCAACGGTTTGGGCATTTACGTTCCGCAAGAGAGAAAAAAGGTATAACGTAGAGGAAAAGGAGAGAGAGAGCTATACCTTATACATATATATATTAGATACACCTTAGGCTATTTTTTCTGAATTTTTCCTTGTGGTAGCTAATTTCTAGTGAGAAATAACATGGCCTACATTTTGGCGCTGGTTTGTTGGTGCAAACTTTGTAGGAAATATATTTTTGGTGCCTACTTTTTGGCGTTATATTTCTTTGGGGCCTACTGTTTGGGGCATTTTTTGGTCCCAATTTTTCAGGCCTTATTTTTTTTGGTGCCTACTTTTTGGCGCTTATTTTCGTTTCCTGGCTAGTGCTTGTGCGCACTATAAGGTGCTATGCATTCCGGCGTCGGTAATTTTTGCCGTTACTGCGGCCCTTGAATCGCTGCGTTTGTGCGGGTGATAAACACTCGGAGTAATGCGCGTTGTTGCGACGGTTTGTGTCCGGTGTTTACCTACACCGGCCGATCGTTCTCCGTTTTTTGTAAATTTTGTCTATTTGCATTCTCTGCAAATGTTGTGAATTTATTTAGATATATATTCTTTCTCTCTCTCTCAATCTCTTTATCATTTTCTTTCGGGTCTCTCCCTCTTTCTCTTGCTGCCTTGAAAGTTTCATTTCTGCTATGTGTACTACGCTACACGCACGTTTTTCATTAATTTAGGTGCCAGACTAGTCATAATCGGTGTTAATCAAGTTACTTACTATTATTTAGCTTTGCTAATTTATAACTAAAATTGTTATAACAAAATTATCTAGTTTTAATTCCATTTAGAATATTATGATTACTTCCGTTCAATTTTCAAATTTTTATTATTCGTTATCTGACTTGTGCCCTAATTTAATCTCAACTTTTGTTTCGTTTCCAGCACGAAAATCGCTACCACGAAGATATATTCGGTATTACCTCACATGCAGGTGAAGCACGAAATAAGTCAACACTGCGGCGCGGCTCGCGAACGCTGAATGCGTTGTAAGCTAATTTTCCACCAAGAAAAAGACTGCAGACTTGAATTTGTAATCGAAGAAAATTTACAAAAAAACATTTACATATATTTTAAAAAATAACCAATCAGGTTTTTGATAAAAAAAAAAAAGAAATCTATGGTTCTACGAAACATTCTCGAGAATGATTAATAATACATACATATGTCTACATATCAGCTGAAGCCATGCAAGCTCCTATACTGTACATTATCTTATAAAGAAAAAAAAAATAAACAAAAAAAAAGATATTTTATTATGAAGTGCGAAGTACTTGTTTAAAAATATATTTTTTATACTTTTTTTATACTCACACTCAAGAATTACTAACTATTCTTAAATATTATTAAAAAAGTATACCCCTGCATTATACTCGTATCAAACATACAGCCACTGGCATTAAAAAAATTAAATTATATTATCAAATTAATCCATACTCACATTCCTATAATCTTTTAAACGCGCGCACGAATTTACACATATATACATACCTACATATTTACTGTAAATATCTATTCAATTTTCATAAAATTTATTTCCTATTGTACTTAGTATTAGATTAGTTTCGCACTTAAACACGCACTTTAAATAAAAAGTTGTATAATTTTATAAACAATCTAATGGTGTTTGATTTGTGAAATTTTAAAATTATAAGACTTTGAATTCACAGCGCAGTGACAAGGAGAGAAAATTTGAATTCCATTCTAAGCGGAAGTGCTTGCCATTCTATGTACCACTCAAGCATAACTGTAGTGGAATTCACCAACATATTTTAACGATATGACACGAATGACACGAAAAGAGCAATACAGAAGCTGAGAAACTACAAGTCAGGTGGTGAAGACTATATAAATGTAGAGCTCATAAAATATGGTGGAGAAGAGTTGATAAGACAGATACATGAAATAATACGTCAAATTTGGAGAACTGAAAGCCTGAAGAATAGTATACAAGCCTAAGAGCCCCAATTTATAAAAAAAGGGGGCACATTAAATTGTGTAAATTATATACAGAGAGATCTTCTAAACGTGAGCTACAAAATTATATCAAACATACTATAGGAGACACTAAATGGGTATGCAGAAGAGATCGTGGGAGATTATCAATGCGGTTTTAAACGCTCGGAGGCTCGACAACAGATCAATGCTTTATTATGTCGCAGATATTTAAAAAATGTTATAGTCCGGGAGCCAGGGGTCGATTTTGGACTGCATTTTTATACCGTTAAATTCTTGACTATACTTGTGATTTAGCTTTCATGAATAACGAAAGTGAACGTCAGCTGGCGCATCCGCGGTGGGTGTGATTGCGGGAAGGTACGAAACGTGTCGAAAAAAAAGAATGTATCATTGCGTTCATACATCTCGGCGGCGCCCGGAATTTTTCAATGCTTCGGCTGACGGTCTTCCCACCGGTATAAACGCAGCTGACCATCATTATTATATCTTCATATGTATCCAGAAATATGTAAAAAAATTCAATCAGCATAAGTAGTTTTACTTTTTAATTTATTTTACAAGTTCGCCTGTTCAGCTGACGTATTTTCCCCCCTCTACGGCGCAGCTGACTATTTTTTTTTATTCTACTAAATGTCAACAATACACAAAAAAAAAAAAAAATACCAGTCTAACGGTTAGACTCGATAGAAGTGAAACCTTCCGTAAAACAAACTGAGAGAGAATAAGACGAAAGCAGCATTAAAAATAAAAAAATAAATAATTGGCGCGTACACTTCTGTTAGGTGTTTGGCCGAGCTCCTCCTCCTATTTGTGGTGTGCGTCTTGATGTTGTTCCACAAATGGAGGGACCTACAGTTTCAAGCCGATTCCGAACGGCAGATATTTTTATGAGGAGCTTTTTCATGGCAGAAATACACTTGGAGGTTTGCCATTGCCTGCCGAGGGGCGACCGCTATTAGAAAAATGTTTTTATTAATTTTGCTTTCACCGAGATTCGAACTAACGACCTCTCTGTGAATTCCGAATGGTAATCACGCACCAACCCATTCGGCTACGGCAGCCGCATTAGGAGCGGGATAATTATAGGTTCATTATAATATTGCTATAAAGTTCATATTTTATTTTCTTCATTTTATCATTATTCATCCTCAATGTTTTCAATTTCAACAAATGTACGAGTGGCTTATGATAGATAAAATATGATACAAATGCTTTGGTTTCGATGTTGTCAAAAAAAAATACCCAAACGGACCGAAGAAACAGACTTACAAATTTCTTCCATTTTCGTCTACTTGTATTCATATAAAAATTTATGTCTCTTCCCACCAAAGCTAAATGTATTTGTATATTTCTTCTTGTATTTATTCAAGGCCGAAATCCCGGCGGTATTGCAATACCGGGCCAACCCGTGGCAGAGGTGGAGCAAGCTCCTAAAACACTCCGCCCATTTGATCACTTTGATCTTAGCCATAAGGCCGAGAAGCGATAACCATACACAACCAACAAACTACCTTGTCATTACATTTTCTAATAAACCTTTTGAGAATTACACGCTCACAAAAATTAATGTACGAAATATTTATACCGATTCACTTAAACACGGCGAGCTGTTTGATTTCATGTTCGTGCCTGTGTATGTGCAATTGTGCGTTCATATCGCCACAGTGCATGACTACCAGCCTTGGCTGAGCACAGTAAGAAAATGTATTCGAGCGTATATATGTATGTATGTACGTTAGTGTGTTTGTACGATTGTGCTCTGCGCTCAGCTTTGTGTCGATTTTACTGTGCGCTGCGCAGGTTAGGGTATTATTGCAGAATTTAAAGATGATTCACACACTGTCGATCGACTGGGTACAGTTGTCACAAGTGATGATATTTATAATTTTTATATGAAACATCAAGGCGAATCTTTTGGAGGTGGTAGCAATAACACAGCTGATTTGTTATTTTTTTCTTCCGCCGTGTACATTTGGATGTCAACATAAAATTGAATTACGAAACGTTTTACTTAGCTTAGTGTATGAATTCACCTTGGAAAAAATTCAATTTTCTTCTAAAATCAATTTTAATAAAAAAAACTGTTTTCAATAAATAATCAGAAATGTCCTGCAATGCAAATTAAAAAAAAAAAATTCCATTTTCGTCTACTTGTATTCATATAAAAATTTATGTCTCTTCCCACCAAAGCTAAATGTATTAATATATTTCTTCTTGTATTTATTCAAGGCCGAAATCCCAGCGATACTGCAATACCGCGCCAACCCGTGGCAGAGGTGGAGAGCAAGCCCCTAAAACACTCCGCCCATTTCCAAAAATCAGTTTAACATTTGTTGTCCTCCGATGGAGGATCTATCAGATGTTAAGCTGATACGAACAGATACCACACTACCTAGTCAATAGATTTTCTAATAAACCTTTTGAGAATTACACGCTCACAAAAATTAATGTACGAAATATTTATACCGATTCACTTAAACTGACTTTGAGTATCTAAACCAAAAAACTGTTTTCAATAAATAATCAGAAATGTCCTACAATGCAAATTTCAAAAAAAAAAAAAAAAATTTCATTTTCGTCTACTTGTATTCATATAAAAATTTATGCCTCTTCCCACCAAAGCTAAATGTATTAGTATATTTCTTCTTGTATTTATTCAAAGCCGAAATCCCGGCGGTACTGCAATACCGGGCCAACCCGTGGCAGAGGTGGAGAGCAAGTCCCTAAAACACTCCGCCCATTTCCAAAAATTAGTTTAACATTTATCATGACATCAGATGTTAAGCTGATAAGAACAGATACCACACTACCTAGTCAATAGATTTTCTAATAAACCTTTTGAGAATTACACGCTCACAAAAATTATTTATATCAACATATAATATTTATATCAACATATAATATAACGCTTCGTAACTAAATAACTTTCAGGCCAGCGACGACAGCATGGCGCGGTAGCCGAGCCGAGCGACTAGCAATGTGAGCTTCCGATCCAAAATCCTTGGTTCGAATCACAAGAAAAAATAAAAGTTATTTTTATTTAGTTCGTCGCTACGTTTATATCAACATATAATATAACGCTTCGTAGCCAAGAGGGTCGCTTTTTCGTTTCACTTTTCCTCAAATCACTCCCAACGATTCTAAAGAAGTTTTCACTTCAAAATGTCAGCCGGTATTAAATGAATCGTTAAACATTTTTTTCGGCACGTTTCGCAACATCCCAAGCACGTACCCACCGCTACTGAACCAGCTGACGGTTGGTTTCGTCATCCATTGGATGACGCCTGCCTTCAGTATTAAAATCAGTCCGCATGAAATGATGAGATCAAAATGATCCGTGGCTCCCGGACTACTGGGTTGCCCATATTCGACGGACCCATGTGTTTTCTTTTTAAATCAAAGAAAAACACAATTTTTTTGACGTGATAACGTCTTATAATTCGATTTAACAGGCTGCACGCACGAAAAAATGTGTCGTTACCATGCTCATTAGTGTTACCTTGCTCATATGTCGTTACCTTGCTCATTGCCGTTACCTTGCTCATTTGTCGTTACCTTGTTCATTGCATTGAATGAACTGCAAGCGAAAGCGCGGAACGAACGACAAAGCAAACAAAGCAAACGAACGGCAGCGTTCGACATCTTGCTCTCTCCTACTTAAGTGAGCGTATATATGTATGTATATGCGCATATGTACATATATAAATTCACGTATTTGTATTTGCATATGCCTTCTTATTCCTTATTATTAATTTGATTCACTTGAAGAATTTAAAATAAAACCAAGTTTGTTAATAATACCTGCTGTTTTAATGTTATTATTATTAATTTGTTTATTATATATGAAGGAAAAAATGTATGGTAATATTTACCATATACCTTATAAGATATGTTGTCTTTACTAATATTATAAAGAGGAAAACTTTGTTTGTTTGTAATGAATAGGCTCAAAAACTACTGGACCGATTTTAAAAATTCTTTCACCATTCGAAAGCTACATCATTACTCCACGAGTAACATGGATTATATTTTATTTTGGAAATAGGGCTCGAGATATAGGTCAAAACGTGGACCCGGGTAACCTTCGGATGTGTATGTACAATATGGTGAGTGCTTCAGTCCAGAGTATTTTTCATGCCGCTGCGTGACTAGGGTCTCGAGATAGAGACCAAAACGTGGACCCTAGAATGTGTTTGTACAATATGGATATCAAATTGAAGCTGTTGGTGAATGCTTTAGTACTGAGTATTTTTCATGCTGCTCCGTGACTAGGGTCTCGAGATATAGGTCAAAACGTGGACCCGGGTAACCTTTGGCTGTGTATGTACAATATGGGTATCAAATGAAAGCTGTTGATAAGTGCTTTAATACGGGGTAATTTTCATACCTATTGATGACTAGGGTCTGGAAATATATGCCAAAACGTGGACCCGCCGTGTCTTTGCACCGAATTAAACCAAACTTACACACATTGTTAAGGAGGTATTGAAGATGGTTTCCGTATAGTTTGGATATCTATTGGTAGATAGGGTCTCGAGATATAGGTCAAAACGTGGACCCGGGTAACCTTCGGATGTGTATGTACAATATGGGTATCAAATGGAAGCTGTTGGTGAATGCTTTATGATATGTTATGTTATGTTATGTTATGTTATGTTATGTTATGTTATGTTATGTTATGTTATGTTATGTTATGTTATGTTATGTTATGTTATGTTATGTTATGTTATGTTATGTTATGTTATGTTATGTTATGTTATGTTATGTTATGTTATGTTATGTTATGTTATGTTATGTTATGTTATGTTATGTTATGTTATGTTATGTTATGTTTATTTATTTATTTATTTATTCATCAATTAAAGTATAACTTAAATAGATTACTAATATTAAAGCTTAAATATAATATATAATAACAATACTGTGAGATACATTAATCACAATTCAAAAAGTGTATCTCCAGATTAAGTCGTGATTTGAAAGTCTCTCGTGAGTTAGAGAATATATCCAAATGTTTGCATAATTGGTTAGACTGTCTTATACAACGTGCAAGCGGTTCATTTCGACTAAAATTGGTCTTGTGATAAGGTAAATAGAACATATTGTTGAGTCTTAGGTTACGAGTGGGACAATTAAAGAGTATTAGCTCCAGCAAGAAGTGACATTTGATATGATTCGTAACTATGTCTCTTATAAACATTACCGATGAAGTTTTTCTCCGCATTTCTAAAGTTGGCAATGCTAACAAAAGACATCTACTTTTGTATGCAGGCAAACTGCAAGGCCAACGAAGTGACTGAATAGCAAATCGAGTGAAACGTTTTTGAACCTTCTCAATTCTTAAGGATGAACCCTTATAGAATGGATCCCAAATGATGCTGCAATATTCGAGGTTTGATCTCACAAGAGAAAAATACAAATTTTTCAGCGTAGAGATATCCTGGAACTCCCTTGAATTCCTTATTACAAATCCAAGCATAGACCTAGACTTGGCAATCATAAAGTCTATATGTTAGGAAAACGACATTCTCGATGTAAATATGACCCCCAGGTCTTTCTTTTCGTAAATTTTTGTTAGGGTGGTAGTGCCCAACTTGTAATCGAAATCAATCGGAACTTTTCGTCTACTGAATGACATGTGCTGGCATTTACCAGCATTAAGAGGTAAGGAGTTATCATCACACCAAGCTTCCAATCTGGCTAAGTCTTCCTGAAGTCTTATGCAGTCAGTTACGTTCTCTACCCGACTGTAAATTTTCAGGTCATCTGCATACATCAGACAACGTGATGTCTCGAAAACGTCTGGAATGTCATTAACAAACATTAAGAACAATAGTGGCCCAAGATGGCTACCTTGAGGTACGCCTGAGGTAACTTTGATGACATCAGATTTTATGTTATTTATACGAACGAATTGAGTTCTATCTGTTAGATAAGATGCAAGCCACTTGAGTAAGCTAGGATGAAGACCAAATGAACCCAGCTTTTTAAGTAGGATACTATGGCTGACTCGATCAAACGCTTTCGAAAAATCGGTGAATATGACATCACATTGTTGGCCTGTTTCAAATTGGTTTAAGACATAATTTGTAAATAATCCTAAATGCGTAACAGTAGATCTACTCTTAACAAAGCCGTGCTGATTAGGCGATATGAGATTTGAAATTTGGAAGAAAATCAAATCATAAACTAGCTTTTCAAAGAGTTTAGGTATGCAAGAGATTTTGCAGATAGGGCGATAATTTTGAACTTCCGACTTACTTCCAGACTTATGTATCGGTATGATAAACGATTTTTTCCAATTACGTAAAAACTCACCAGAAGCTAGTGATTTATTGAAGATAATTGTTAATGGTTTTGCTAGCGATGTAGCACAGTTTTTTAATAATATAGGAGGGAAGCCATCTTCTCCAGGAGTTGGGTCATTTGCCAAAGCCGATAGGCTCCTGAGTACATCATTAGATGAGAGCTGGAAACCTTTATATATTCGTGAGCTGTTAAAAGAGATATCTTCTTTTCCGGTGTCGGATTGACGAACATAAACAGATCGAAAAAAATCTGCAAAAAGATTACTAATTTTTTGAATGTCCGACAACGTTTCCCCCAAATTATGTTATGTTATGTTATGTTATGTTATGTTATGTTATGTTCAGTTATGTTATGTTAAAGTATATTATGTTATGTTAATGTTAACTTATTCTCTATATCCATACAAAATATCTATCAAACAAATAAAATTAAAATTTTCTTTTGAAAAATGCAACCATTCAATCAGTATTTTCTTATGGCGTTATCACGTTAAACTATCGTCAGTAAACCGACTTTACAGACAACCTCTTTTTTTATGTTGACGATAATAATCATTTTATTTGCAGTATTTTCCATAGTTTTAGCTAACATTTCGGCTGGAATAGCGCCTATTTCCTCACGGATGTTGTTCTTAAGCTCTTTTATGGTCTTTGGCTTATTAATACATATAAACCTTTGATTTTAAATATCCCCACAAGAAGAAGTCAAGTGGCGTTAAATCGGGCGAACGCGGTGGCCAGTCAAAATCGCCATTTTCCGACATCAAAC
Source organism: Anastrepha obliqua (assembly GCF_027943255.1). Lineage (NCBI taxonomy): Eukaryota > Metazoa > Arthropoda > Insecta > Diptera > Tephritidae > Anastrepha > Anastrepha obliqua. The sequence continues at coordinate 112,097,404 of NC_072896.1, read as the reverse complement.
GACGAGGAAACAATTTCTTCAAAAATCGATTGTGGTGCGAGTTGTGTGTGTTGGAGCGCCGTCTTGTTGAAACCAGAACTGCTTCATATGCTTTCGACGAATAATTGGCATCACAAAAGTGGTTATCATATCGCGATAACGCTCCTGATTGACGGTAACAGCTTGACCATCTTCATTTTCGAAGAAAAACGGCCCAATAATCGTTTTCGCACTAACGCCGCACCAAACAGTAACTATTTCGTCGTAAAGAGGTACCTCTTGAATTTCGTGAGAATTTTCAGTGGCGTAAATATGGCAATTTTGTTTGTTTACCGTCCCATTCAATAAGAATTGAGCCTCATCGGACATGATGATTTTATTCTTCTTCTTCTTCTTCTTCTTCTTTTGACTTCTTTTGTTGAATGTAAATTTCAACAATTTGGGAGCGCTCGCGTGACGTGTACTGTTCCATGGTAAAAATCTGCTTGGAGTGACGCTTCCAACGCGGTCTGTCATTAAGCCATCTGACGTCTCTGTCAAAAGATACAGGGTTGCCAGATGGGTCCGTCGAATATGGGCAAACCTGTATTATGAGTTCAACATTAATCTACACTGCCTTTTCATAGACCTCAAGCAAGCGTTAAATAAACTGAACAGAAAATATATCGACCATCATTTAAAAGTAAACTTAACGTAATTACATTTATTCATTTGATCAACGCATGTATTTCTAGTCTGATCCTGTGGCGCAGATATTGATAAAAAAATTTTTTCTGTATTTGGCGAGAATGAATTCTTGAGTAGCATCATCGGGCTAAATTCAAAGCAACCCCAATTTCTCTTCCTACAGGGTGTTTTTTTTTAGAGGTTAGGTTTTCAAGATGAAATAAAACGTATATAATTTAATGTTATGGCCAAGAATTTAGCTTTATTATAAAGATAAGGGTTTGCCATTATGTTTTAAAAATGATTTCGGGCAAGTGGCCGAATTTCGACCACTTTTTGCAGCAATTGGGGCCGTATGTCAGCAATAACGCGCCGAATATTCTCTTACAAGACGTCAATCGTCTCGGGCTTATCTGCGTAGACAAGCAACTTCACATAGCCCCACAAGAAATAGTCCAGCGGTGTTATATCGCACGATCTTGGAGGCCACGCCACAGGTCCACGGCGCAAGATAATGCGCTCACCAAAAGTTTCCTTCAATAAATCGATTGTTGCGTTGGCTGTATGGCATGTAGCGCCGTCTTGTTGGAACCAAAGGTCGTCCACATCAACATCGTCCAATTCAGGCACTAAAAAGTCATTAATCATGGCTCTATAGCGCTCTCCATTGACTGTAACATTATGGCCGGCTTCATTTTTAAAGAAATATGGACCAATGATTCCCTCTGCCCATAGAGCACACCAAACAGTGACTTTTTGAGGATGTAACGGCGTCTCAGCAATGGCTTGTGGATTATGTTCACTCCAAATGCGACAATTTTGCTTATTGACATACCCATTCAACCAAAAGTGAGCTTCATCGCTGAACAAAATTTTCTTCGATGCGTCGCGCGAACCGAACCATTATTTTCGTAATAAATTTGCACGATTTGCAAACGTTGTTCAGGTGTAAGTCTATTCATTATGAAATGGCAAACCAAACTGAGCATAAATCAAGTGACAGCTGTCAAAAAGACCATCTACGAAAAAAGTAGTGCCAACTTGAAAACCTAACCTCTAAAAAAACACCCTTTATAATAACCTACGGCTGTGAAACATGGGTCCTTAAAGTTAATGACGTCAATTTACTGAAGCGATTTGAAAGAAAAATTCTTATTTGGCCCTATACGATTAGAAGACGGTACATACCGTATACCCTATAGCCACGAGCTCAGTGTTTTAATGGCGGGAGGAAATATAACGTGCTTTATAAAGTCCCAAAAATTGGGGTGGTATGGACACGTTTAAAGAATGAGCAGCGAAAGAACCAGCAAAAAGTATTTGAAGCAAACCCTGAAGGAGCAAGAAGGAGAGGCCGGGAAGGAGACGATGGTTGCAAGATGTAGAAGACGATATACGAAAGATGAAAATCTCAGCGGACTGTCGAGAAGAATGGAGGTGTATTGTAGAGGTGGCACTGGTCCACCCCGGACTGATGATGATGATGATTTCAACGATATTCGCATTGTTATCTTTTTTTAAGCACAATTTTAACGATTTTGCTATTCGGTAACTTGCTTCATAACGTTTATTAAAAATGAATTCATAAATATACCTAAAATGAATCAATAAAAAAGTTTAAGATCTGATTAAAGAGGGGACTACTCACTTTGGAAATGTACAAAATATTTGAAAATACCAAACTGCCACGTTTCTCCAATCAGAAAAGATAATAATACATGAACAAAAAGTGACAAATACAAGGCAATAGCTTTTGCAAAACAGTTAACAAAAACCTTCCAACCCAACGAAAATCAATGTGACAATTTTTATACTCTTACTATGAACGAAAACACCTTTATCTCATTGATTACCATAAAAGAACTCAAAAGAGAAATAAAATAACTAAAAGATAAAAAAAACGCCCGGATTCGATTTAATTACAGCTGGGGTATTAAAAAAGCTCCCCTATATAAGTTTGGTTCAATTAGTAAAGTCATTTAATCATTCAATTGATCTACATTATGTTCGAGTCCTGGTTTTTTTGTTTTTTTTTGTGGGAGGGGAGGATAAAAATGTCAGAAACATTCAATTGATGCCATCGTGCCAATAATATGTGGGACACGCTCCCACTAAAACAGACCTCCCCTCTTCGGCTGACTTCCACCCCGGGACCGCATTTGCACTACATCGAGGGTGGAGCTGTGATAGTGGATAACAACCACAAAAGAAACCTGCGTCCAGGCTCTCTACCTTTGACGTATGGAGGTTATACGTCGGTGATAGTCTTCATTACTCCATTAAGAAGTAAATGGAACTTCAAAAGTGTGAGGTAATGTCGTGTGCATTACCGTCGACCTCCTCTGGAACACTGTTTCATGTTAGCTTTAGCACTTGTCGGGAAGTTCGGTGTGGTGAAGCGGAGAGAACAAACATATAAACATATAAAGAAAAGGGCAAAAAGGGAGGAAGGAAGGATTGGAATTCACAGTCAAAAGTCCACCTTCAGCCTTGTTCTCAGAGGACCTTCATTGAGATATTCAAATTTAAAGCTGAATAATCAGAAGCAGCACCTGTCGCTCATTTTCTTCGCCATCGTCCTTGATGACGTCATGAGCCAACTGACTCTGCACAAAAAAGGCATCGTATGGAGTTTCTCCAGACATCTTGAGGACCTGGACTTCGCTGGCACGTATTGTCGGATTGCAGGTCAACATCGCTAAGACCTTGGGTCATGAGAGTTAACCACTATAACGCAAGGCAGATATTGGTTGACGGATCCCCGGTGGAATTCGTCGAAAACTTCTGCTACCTCGGCTGCATCCTCACGTCAGATGGTGGGGCAGATGAAGATGTCAACTGCAGGCTAAACAAAGCAAGGGCGACATTCGGGCGAATGCATACGGTGTTGGGGAGTTCGCAAATCTCCAGGCGCACTTAACTACGAATATTCGGCTCATGCGTAAAGGTAGTGTTATTGTACGGAAGCGAAACATAGCTGGCCCCTAACACCACCACACAGAGGCTACAGTCCTTCCTCAACAAATACCTCCGCATCATCTGCAGAATATTCTGGCCAAATGTAACGACGCGCTGTGGAGACTAATGAACGAGGAACCCATCCATAGGCAAATCAAACGCAGAAAGTGGCGATGGATTGGTCATACATTAAGCAAACCACCAAACAGCATCACGAGAATGGCACTGGACTGGAATCCGCAAGGGAGCAGAGGTCGCGGTTGACGAAAGAACACTTCCACGCGGTCGAAAAAAAACACAACCAGAAGGTCGATTCTGCGCGAACTAGCAGAGTTGCCGTTTGAGTTCCTCGGTTGTAGCGCGGCTACTTTAAGGAGCTGTCGATGTCATACTATAGCAATGTGCAAGAAGTATTAAGTGAATTTAATTTTTTTTATTATTATTATTTTTAATAAATAATTATTTTTAGTAACAGAGCAGTTAATAACGGTATTAGTTGGCTGTGGTCGATCTTTTACTGTCAAAACTATCCAATACACAAATCAGCTCTTCACTAATCAGCGTAACAACCGCCTGCCACACTACAATTTTTATCAGATTAAGGGGGGCCTCTTATCAGTCGGCTTCAAAACATCGATTTTTTTTACTGCAATCGATAGATATATTATAGGAAAATATGCCCTCAAAATTTTATATCGGAATTCAAAGTGATTTCGTAGTTACAGGCCCTAGTACCGTCCCTCGTGTAAGTATACTGTCTACCTTCTGAAAACTTTGAAACACGAAGAACGACGAAAGTTACGTTTCAAACCTATAATCTATATAAAGGTAATTAAAATGCGCAACTAATTAACTAACAAAATACAAACAAAAAATTCATTATTTTATGTTATTTAACACCTTTTTTGAAAAAAGCAAAAACAAACACTTTTTTCAATAATTATATTAATTGTATGTTTTTTTTTTATAATTTTTCTATTAAATTTTATCAGCTATGCTTTAACTTTAAGACAAATAATTGTTTTTTATATTTAATATTATAATATTTTTACTGTTTTTTTGTCTTAATTTTTTTTTCCGTTTGCTAAATAACAAACTTGCCTAACAATGCAAATCTTACTCACGCAGAAAAGGTAAGAGTTACACAAATAAATTTGTCTGCTTACATAAATTATATAAAAATATAAATATACGCAAGTGGGAATGCATGCATATGTGTATATGTACCCACTTACATAGAGCCATACATATTTACATAACTACAAACAAACAGGTAAAAAATTTCCAATGCAAAGCGCTGAACTTGAAGACGCGCCTGAGTTTCCGGAAGAATTTCCTCAAATCGTAAATTGATACGCAGCTCACGCAATCGTTTTCAATAACGCCACACAACAACGTTAATAACTGCGTAGCTACATATTGTGGATGCCTTATAAGAAGTTTTATTTTGATAGTAACTGCAATACCAGTAAGCAAAATATTAACAAAATAAATAAATAAAAGTGAAAATAATTATTTATCACAACAGCTGGGTCTGTAAGAAAAAATCAAACAAATTTAAATCAATACAATAAAACCTATTAATATAAGGTGGCATCGGTTAAAAAATCATAATAAAAGAAAATGTTTCATAATTCAACTGAATTCGAAATATTCACTAGAAATAAAAATAAGGAGGTAACATACGTACGTGTACATTAGGCCGGGTCGATTTGTGGGGAGGCAAAAAAATCACCCATTGCTCTGTGAAAATCATATTCTAGGGATCAAAATAAGAAACTTTGCCGAAGGAACCATACCTCTAAAACGAATTCTGATGTCCCTCAATTTGGGTCGAACTTTTTAGTTTCTTTTCTCATGTAAAGGCCAAAAATGGTGATATTTTGAAATGATTGTATGGGGAACCCCCCAGGGGAGTTCCAGGGGGTGTGCCACTGGCATGGGTGGATCAGCCGTCCAAAGTTAGTGGGGTTCGGTCATACATTTGGACTCGATTGGAGCACTCTAAATGGGTCAAAGTGGAATTTTTCGTTCGACCCAAATTGGGGGACATCAGAATTCGTTTTAGAGGTATTGTTCCTTCGGCAAAGTTTCTTATTTTGATCCCTAGAATACGATTTTCACAGAGCAATGAGCGATTTTTAAATCGACCCGCCCTAGTGTACATACAGGTACAGTTCCATGTCGAAATAGACCGGACTATTAATACGGACTATATAAACTCAAATAGGATGACGCTGCCGTAATAACGGAATAGACGAGTACAGCTTTATGATGAAAAAACTAAAAAAAGTTGAATACCCTAACATTTAGTGGATTTTCATCCCGCCATTTATATAATAGTTTAAAAACAAAAAAAAAAAAACAAGGTGGCGCAAAATGACTCATCCATTTTTGTTTTTGAATACCTCTTTTACTAAATAAAAAAGTTATTTGAGTGAAGGAAAATTTTCATTTTGACCTTTACACTACATTGCTTTCTGCAATTTGTCCGCCATTTGCAAAAATTATAACCCAAACAAATTTTTTTTTGTTGTAGCTGCTTAGTGAGCTTGTTCAATGGTCAAATAGCTGAGAGACTTTTTATTATTATAATTTTTATTTTTTTTTTTTTTTTGTTTTGTTTAATATTTACCTGTGCCTCCAACAACCATTGGATTCCCATAGGAAAAATTAATTTTTCATTATAAAGGGTGGTTAAGTTTCAAGGGCCGCTGTTGATTTTAAATAAAATACAATTTTTTAAGAAATTATTGTCATTTTTCTTTATTATGATAATTATTACGTGTGAAATGAAATTTCGGCCAAGAGGCCGCCGCGGCCTCGGCGGCACACCTCCAAAGACCACCAAATGCCAATAGTTCCTTATCTATTTATTTTGTATACAATGTTTACAGACCGATATATTTAGTCACCCTTTTTAATGTATTTTTACAAATGTATACAAAATTACACCTGACGCTTTATGAAAAAAATGTTCTACTCTTATATAGGGTTTTTCAAAAAGGGCGGGTAGATGTTGAAATGGAATGAAATGGCATTTGCTGTGTGGCACGTAGCGTTGTCCTGCTGGAACCACATGTCGTCTAGGTCCATATGGTTCAATATAAGCCATAAGAAATTGGAAGGGCCACCACGTCTACCGAAAAATGGGCGCAATGCGCGCAACGTTTGCGTTAATGAACACTAATTTTGATAATAAAGTTTTATCATTTGAACGTGCTGTTCAGTCGTGTAACTTGTCATGATGATTTGGCATAAGCAACTGAATAATAAACAAAAGATTTGACAGATGTCACCAAAACAAAATGGCTGCCACAGGGTGCCAAAATCGACCCGCGTCAATTGAAAAATCCTTTATATACTTTTCTTATTCCAATAGCCGTCGCTCCCTGGCGCTTATTAGCAAACTCCTATTTGAGTGACCACATCTTCCATATTATGATAGGTATTATGTCCCTCTCCAAAGTATTTACCCTTTTATAAAATACACTTTGACACCAATTTTTCCGATTCTCGAAATAGCTTTTAAACTGTTTTTAAACTACATCAGGACAGGTGATTACGTTGCTTGTGAAAGTATAAACGTTGAATTTTTGGCCAATGTTTCGGCACAGAGAAAAGATATACCTCCCAAATCAAGACTTGTCTCAGCACAACTGTGACTTTTCTTCATCTAAACGGCGCTTAACACTCATTCAATATTGACAAGTTGGCCATATTTGGGTGCAATCGATTCATAGCGCACCGAACCTCGACAAAACCGTGCGACAAAAAGCACTTTTTTATTTCCACAAAAAATTTCAGAGTCACGTAAAAAAGAATTTTTAAAGCTCGTTATAAAGAGTGAGGATAAGTATTTAAAGGAATTTTTTTGTAATTTAGTCCTTCGGAATTAAGTCCTTTAAAAAATTTAGTTAATGAGAAAATGAAAAACCGAGTGTACAGCATTGCTACAAGGAGGCGCAAAATTAATCACCCTAACGGAAGATTTATAATTTTTGCAAATGCCGTCTTGCATTAATCATATTTGACACTTCTTATTATATTTCTTATTAGACTAGCAATGGAGAGTGTAAAGGTCAAAGTAAAGATTTTCCAACTCTCAAAATAAGTTTTTTATTTAGTAAAAAAGTTACTCAAAAACAAAATCGATGATTAATTTTGCAACACTTTGTATTAGTACGTTTTTCTGTATTGAAAGCTTACATAATGTCTCTTCCTTTCGCCAAGCGTTAGCAAAGGGCAAATAAAGGGTGATTTTTTAGCTATTATCTTTTTCAACAGTTGGCTTAAACAGCCGACGCACGTTTCGTGTTTTGTTTCACTGTCAAACATCTTCAATTTGGTCTATAATTTAACCATGAATCGTCTTACAAACGAACAACGCTTGCAAATCATTGAATTTTATTATAAAAGTGAGTGTTCTGTCAAGAATGTTTACAGTCGAAAAATTCAGTTCAGCGGCGAAGCTCATGTTTGGATCAATAGGTACGTAAATAAGCAGAATTGTCGATTTTGGAGTGAAGATCAGCCAGAAGAATTGCAAGAGCTACCAATGTATCCGGAAAAGGTCACAGTTTGGTGCGGTTTATAGGCTGGAGGTATCATTGGACCGTACCATACTTCAAAGATGCTGCGAATAGTAACGTAACTATGAATGGTGAGCGCTACCGACTTTTTTTTGCCCAAAATCCAAGAGCTTGACTTGCACGCGTAACAATGGACTTGTTGAGAGGCGAGTTCGGTGAAGATTTTATTTCACGTTCGGGACCTGTCAATTGGCCACCCAGATCGTTTGATATAAAGCCTTTAGATTATTTTTTGTGGGGCTATGTCAAAGCATTTATACGTGAGATACCGGCCGAAGCATTGGAGTATGCCAAAATTGGACTAAGCGGATGGACCATTTGAAGCGCAGTCGCGGTCAACATTTGCATGAAATAATCTTCAAACATTAAATTATGTATATGGACTGTACTATCGATTTAAATAAACATTTCATGCATTTTTCTGAATTTTACGCAAGTTTTTTGAAAAATATTCCTATAGCTCTTAAAAAATCACCCTTTAGATGATACAATGGTATAAATGAGCATATCTCGGAAACGCTGGAAAAGCTGCCTAAAATTATATTTGTTTGTAAAATAGTGAACGATACCAGTTTTCTGAGGTATTCACATTTCCGGTAGCGGCGAATCTTCCTCCACAACTTTTTTCTGCTTTTACATCCAAATTTTTCGACAAGTGAGCCGGACAGAGAGATAGCGAGGAGAGGAGTGGCGTATAGAAGATTTATATACTAATAGACAAGCCCTGGAGTGCTTAAAGAAATATATCCATCATATAAATATTTCCATCACTCAAATCATTTTAGTTTTATTTTGTAAAAAAGCTATTCAATAAACAAAATGGTTGATGTTTATGAAATTTTTCCCGCTAACATAAATCACCTAAAATCAAGATATGTAGGTGCAAACTCGCTATTTTAACCTGTGTTGACCTATGGCACAGAAATTCGGAGCGTGAATCTTGGAGACGAGGAGCACCTAAGAAGGAGATGACGAGTACGCAATCAAGCACTATAGTCTTGTCTCTGCTTAGTCTCTAGCAAAGATATTGCGAGATTTATCAAGTCGCAATGCATCAGATGGGCAGGTCACATGATTGGCATTGACTTCGGCAAACTTCTGCGAGGCTAAAATCCTCTATGCTGAAGACCCCGTGGCAGACCAAAAACAACTTGGCTGCGTAACATCACCGAGGACGTGAAAAAATTAGGCGTTAAGAACTGGAAATCTCTAGCGCTGGAGCGTGTTGAATGGAGGAAGTTTGCTGAGGCAGCTAAAGCTCCCCCAGGGCTGCAACGCTTATATAATATGATGAACTTTTTTATCGAACGGCGTAGTCCAGCTAGATTTTTGAGTGTTTTTTTCTATTCTGTTCACCTTCGAAATCATCATCGTTCGCTTGCCCAATTACTTCGGTGAAGTGACCACAGATCCAAGTCTTACCTCCATCTATTATGTATTTAATTAAGCGGCATGCTCCGCTTTAAGGCTCAAAGCGATCTCACAATGGAGGACTGTCACACATGGACATTCAACCATCTTAGACTCCTACACGGATATACCCAGTGACTGTGATTATCACCCTCCCATTCTTTGCTTCGAAAGGAATTTTCTAATGAAAATCCCTTCTAGACTAGAATAGCTTTAAGAAGATCCTACACCCAACACACCCATTAGGATCTACACGGACGGATCTAAAATGAACACCGGTGTAGGATCACGGTTATATTGCGAAGAGCTTTCTATCAGTGAATCCTTTAAACTACCGGATCACTGTAGTGTTTGTCAAGCGGAAATAAACGCTATTCACGAAGCCTTAAAATGGCTAAAGATAAACAGAATATCATCACGGATATCTGCATTCTATCAGACAGCCAAGCTGCCCTACGAGTCCTGGATGCATTCCAAACAACATCAAGGAGTGTCTTACATTGTAGCCAATCTCTAAATGAGATGGCCAAGCAATATCGTAAAATCTCATGCTGGGTTCCAGGCCACAGGGATATACCAGGGAACTGTACGGCAGCCCAACTTGCCAGAGAAGGTACCGGTATGCCAGACATAAGTAACTTTATGGAGATACCTGTCGCAACTTCTAAGCTGCTCATTACGGACGCTCTACAAATCAAAGATGGATTAGTGCACCTGTGAAATTGCTAGGCAAACATGGCCAAGGCTAAATTTACGTCTGTCCAAGAATATTATAAAGCTGAATAGACCTCAAATCAGGCCCTTAGTAGGGGTCCTCATAGGAAATAATGCAAAGAGATTAGGCGTTTACACGCATGATTTCTGTCGTAGCTGCAGAAAGGAGGACGAGTTGGAAACAATTCAACACCTTTTTTGCACATGCCCAGCTCTAGCCAGAAGCAGGAACCAATTTTTAAAATCCTACTTCTTAACGAATATAGATAACCTACACACTCTAGGTATTAACAACCTTTTACGATTTGTGAAAAGCTCAGAATAGTTCAATATGGAGAGGGAAATGTTGCCCAGCCCCCGCGGCTCACAACGGACCCATTTCGTGGTCTAAGTGGCATTGCTGTCTCTATGTGCGATGCGGCTGCCAAACCTAACCTAACCTATCTTTTTACTCTCCCTTTAAAACTTGAGAAACCAATCGAGGTAAAACGCAATTAAACGCGAATCGCATTTTAGAAATATTTAAATCATTTCACAGGATGTATCAGCAAATCGAGAAGGTCTACCATGGCCAGTTGATGATTACTAAGCATCAAATGTGTTCAACATTTTCTCTGCCTTCTTTGAAGTTTTTAAAATATTTGTTGAATTAGCTAGTAAAGATTATCCGCAAGAACAGCAACATTTTTGCAAAAGGAATTTCATTCCCCAAACAAAATTTAATTCCACTTCTTTTCTGGCAACTAATACTATATAAGTATATCATAATGCACAGACATTTGCTATATCTGTGGATAGGCTTTGGCTTCTCTTTGAATTAGTATCGCCTTTTGCTACAAAATTACGAATTATCTCTATATCATCTTCGCTTTATAATGCTTTTGAAGCATGATTTCCATATGTCACCTCACTCGGAATATTTTTTTTTTTGTGTTTTTTTTTTTTTTTTCAATAAACTTTATCTAATCTGTGGCATACTAAAAAAGTCACCACAAGTAGTTTAGTAATTGCTACAACTTTCTTAATTTTTGTTCGCTCTTAATCCGTATCAAAGCATTTTAAACTTCTAACAATCGAAATCTTCTTGACTCCAAATAATACATTTTAATCCGTTTAACTAAGCTTTGTTGATTGAGCTCTAAAGTTGAGTGGCAAAGTGACTCAAATCTATGGATGTGTGTTTGTGTGTGCATACAACGTTTCAATAGAACAGATAGTGGTGAAGTATAGTTACATAATCGTTTATATGTATACATTTGCATATAACGGTTGCTTTTTGTTCGGAAGGCCGATGTATTGATATTAGTTCAGCAATTTTTGGGCATTTAGAATTTTGAATTATTTATTGGTTACTTTGAAGACCAACCGGCTGACCCAATTGTTTACCACTTCTTCCAGCATAACCAACCTTATCGTGGTTATAATGTGCGGATTATAGGTTCCGAAGTCATCGATAGTAGTTGATTTGTCAACATAGACGCGCCTTGATTTCACTGATTTACTGCACGTATTTCGATATAACTCGAAAAGTTATTGGAATCTCTTTATGAAATGGCAACAAAAAATTGTTTTCCCAAAAATTATTGTAAAAAAAAAATTAAAATTTTTTTTCGAATTTCAAAAAAAATATTATTATTGTAGAATGTTTCAAAAAAATTTTAAACAAAAAAAAAACATTTTTCGAAATACTACTTACCAAAAATATTTGATTTTACAAATTAAAAAAAAAAAAAAAACAGGTATGAAGATATTGAAATATTAAAACCAGCCGAAATTATTTCACTTTAAAAAACTATATTAAGTACCAAAATTTTCAACTTTAAATGAATTTCAAAAAAATTTTTGTTATATTTTTTTTTATTTATTTTAATTACATACTAGTAAACTGGGTCCGGTACTTTTTCCAGTCAAATTACCTCAAACGAGGAATGGGCGGGTTGCAACATTTGGAGTCAGGGCCTGGCCAATATGTTATGGATGTCTCGAAGTTGGACGGAAGAGTTGGCGGGGGTGCATTCTCCGAGGAGTTCGGCATCGAGCTGAACGCTGTTTTTTTTTTTTTGTGGTTGGTGAGGAGGGTTTAAAATCCCTTCGCATTACAGCGACCGTCGTCAACTGCGTCAAATGATGTAGCCACTAAAACAATCCCTCCTCCTCTTCTGGGGAGACTCCCTTCCCGGAACTACCTTGCATTACTTCGGGAACGCCGGGAACGGTGTCCATTAAATGGACCAATACTATTCACTCACGTCTGGGTTCACCATATTTGTAGCCAGCTTCATGCTATAGGATCGTCTTCTAATGTCTCAGTGCCGTCATACCAGTGGTATGTATGGCATGCTCTCAGGTTCCTCTCACATGGGCCTATGGATGTTATGCGTTATCGAGGTTTCTTTTGCATCTGCAGCAAAGAAGATGTTGCGGTAATATTATACCGTCTTATGCCGTCGTGAGCACGTGACTCGACGGTCTGTTATTTGTCGTCAGTTCGTGGACAGTCCACCTCCTATGGAGGGCTGGTTTGTTTTTCCCTTCGTTTGGCGCTGCCACTCCACGCGTTGCAAGTGCAGCATTATTCTCTTTTAAATGCGTTCCAACAGTCACGTGATGCACACATGTTATTGATTAAGCTGTCTGGGCTCAGCTGTTCACGCAGGACTAACTCAAGCGTTCGGCGTTCTTCGTTGAAACGATCACATCGTTGATCACGATTGCATTGTTGCAGCTTGGACAGAGCGAAGTGTCCTCCATGTGAAAACGATGGAGGTACTCCAAGAAACATCCGTGACGGCTCAATATATGGGTTAAATAGTAGTCTACGTCACCGTGTCTTCTGGTCACCCATTGGCTAATTTTGAGGATAAGTCTATAGAGGTCCAACATCCGTTAACAGACGAGTCCCATCTGCTTTGCCATTTTTCTAACGAATGCAGACGTTCTGCAGGTAAGCTGAACGCTGTAGGGTTTTCCAAGTGGAGGTAGCCGTAATTAAGGAAGCAGTGGGCAACAACTGCTCTCGTGCGACAACAATTTAGATATCTGGGCTCTCCCTTTTTCGCTGCACCTGCGGATATTGCGGGTTTAAACTCATCTGTAGCTTGAAGCGGGCAATACGAACGTAATTAGCCACCGTTGGTCGTCATAATCTAATCCAAAGCTCCTTTTTCAACTGTCTGGTGCTTCTTTTCTTCTCCCTTCCTCACCCTCCCACCTCTGTATGGTAACGAACGAATTTTGATTATTCGTCCAAGTGGGCCTCTCTCAAGGGCAGCCATTCTAACCTAATCTAACCTAAAACAACACAAAAGTTATGCGAGATTTAAATTTGAAGCAAATGAAGGATTTATCGCGATTCTATTACTTTAAGGGTATTCGACAAGGGCATGGGCTTAACAAAATTTTATGTTTTGGAATTAAGGAATGAGTAGTTTTTAATTTTAGTCATCGCTTTTTTAACAAGTCTTTTAATTTTGAGAAATACTTTAAATCCAAATACTTATTAAATTATCCTATTTTTTTAATAAAGATTTTGTAAGTCAATACATTTTTTGTGATATGCACTTATGTATACGTTTCTAGTTTATAAGTAAAATTTTTGTTAAGTTAAGTTAGGTTATGGTGGTAGTCGGTCTGTACGACCGTTTCCACGGCAGTCGGTTCTACGTTACCGAAACGACCCGGATTTATATCCGGCCAAGGATTGCCACTCCAGCAGCATTCCCTGTATGTAAGTTCGGGGAATGTTTATGCTGCTACAACAACAACAACAACCAACTCACTTAAAAGCAAAATTTAAGTTGCTCATAGTTTTTGTTTTTTTAGTAGAATTATCATGATACCCATCATAAGTTCAAATAAACTTGAATATTTCGGAAAACAGCTTTGCCAATTTTGTTAAAGTTTACTTAAATTTTGCTGGGTAACGAAAAAAGAGGAAATAACTTCCAATTTTTACATTCAAAGTGGCTTAATTTGATGCAGTCGTATTGTGATGGGTTCGTTCGTGCATTGCGAATAATTGTGGGCACCCAAATGGTATGATATACCTATGCACAGCACCAACTTACATTTTACGACTACGCCTTGAAGAATACGCCAAATGCATACCTACTTAAGGGGGAACGCTACTGTGAAAATTCAAAAAAATCGATTTTTTTTTTGCATTTTCTGAAAGTATAAATATTCAAAAATATGTAAAAAAATTATTAACTTAAAATCTTAAAAATTGACTGAGATATACAAGATAGATGTAACTGCATGCAGAACTGTTGAATACGCAATGAACACTTTAAACGCTTATTTCTCAAAATGACTTTTTCTGATAAGGTGGCAACGATTTCTCGAAGACTAATTAACCGATTTTAATTTTCTTTTTTTCAAAATTTTTATTATCGCATTGGCTATCGTTGTATGTAGCCGATTTTCAAAATTTTGAAAATAATTATTTTTTGGGCCTGTTGAAAATCAAAAAAAAAGTAAAAAAAAAATACCAGTCTAACGGTTAGACGCGATAGAAGTGAAACCTTCCGTAAAACAAACTGAGAGAGAATGAGACGAAAACAGCATTAGGGGCGGGATAATTATAGGTTCATTATAATATTGATATAAAGTTCATATTTTATTTTCTTCATTTTATTATTATTCATCCTCAATGTTTTCAATTTCAACAAATGATACGAGTGGCTTATGATAGCTAAAATATGATACAAATGCTTTGGTTTCGATGTTGTCAACATATCTTTGAAATACCGCGTCAATTGTTGTTTTTGATCGTGTTGTCGATTCAGTGCGATTGTTACACATTTTTAAATTGAATGTTGTATTGAGAAAGTCAATTGAAGGAACCGCTGTGTCCAATGCAAAATTTACGTTGAAATCACCTCTTAAAATCATTGGAACTTTATCGTATCCGCGATACTTCTGGTGTATACTTTATTAAATTTTCGTGAATGAATTCCGTGATGCTATTTATTGATTTTGGTTCTCCGTCACCTTTGGAAAATGTGTAAACAGTAAGCAAACTTTATTCAAATATTTTCCCTCATTTTTGCATCAGTAAAATTAAACAAACGCCGTAGCCGAATGGGTTGGTGCGTGACTACTATTCAGAATTCACAGAGAGAACGTCAGTTCGAATCTCGGTGAAAACACCAAAATTAAGAAAAACATTTTTTTAATAGCGCTCACCCCTCAGCAGGCAATGGCAAAACACCGAGTGTATTTCTGCCATGAAAAAAAGCTCCTCATAAACATATCATAAAAAAAAAAATAACTGTATAAAAAAATTTTTTTTCTTGTGATTCGAACCAAGGATTTTGGATCGGAAGCTCACATTGCTAGTCGCTCGGCTACCGCGCCATGCTGTCGGCGCTGGCCTAAAAGTTATTTAGTTCGTCGCTACGTTTATATCAACATATAATATAACGCTTCGTAGCTAAATAACTTTTAGGCCAGCGCCGACAGCATGGCGCGGTAGCCGAGCGGCTAGCAATGTGAGCTTCCGATCCAAAATCCTTGGTTCGAATCACAAGAAAAAATAAAAGTTATTTAGTTCGTCGCTACGTTTATATCAACATATAATATAACGCTTCGTAGCCAAGAGGGTCGCTATTTCCGTTTCACTTTTTCTCAAATCACTCCCAACGATTCTAAAGAAGTTTTCACTTCAAAAATATACATCGAAATTCAAATCACCACCATTTTGTCATAAAAAAAAAAATAAAAAAACGGCTACGTACAACGATAGCCACTATTGCGCAGATTAATACAATTTTTGGTTTTTTGATTTCAGATGATTATTCATTGCTGTATCGTTACCACCATACGGTGGTACCATGACGGCATTTTTTTTTTAACTCGTTACGTTTATTTACATAAATTTGGGAATTTTCAATATTTTTTAATAAAAATTTACATCAACATAGTTCGATATATGTATATATAATAAATGGCCTTTGCCCTCGAATAATCATTCGAGCTTACAAAAAAAAATCCCAAAAATCGATTATTTTTTGACCCCCCACAGTGACGTTCCCTCTTAAGAAAAGAAAGCCCACTCTCCGTGAATGCAACACCTTGTATTATAATCTAGTACTAATGTTTCCCTTCAACTTGGATGCAAAGTAACACCTATAAGTAGCGGTAAACCGAAGAGGTATGATGAAAAACGGCTACAAAAAGAGAGCAATCCGCTTCACCTGTTAATTTGTTGGCACAAACGATAATTTCGCCAACAAGGAAAAAATGCGTTGTCCCATACAATCAAATTAACAGTCACTTTTACCGAGTGATGTGACAAAGTTGTAATGAAGTGCGCGACAAATTTGTAGCAAAAAGTCAATAGTAATAAATAATTTAACGTGCGATAATTTTGCGCAAAGTGGTCGATACAACCAAAGAATTTATCAATAACCTGACACTTAAGTCAACGTTCCTTGCCGAAAATTAAACGAGGTATAGTGTTTGTTGCATTTAAAATTTATAAGCGAATTACTTTGAAATTAAATAACCGTTTGTTTCGATTAAAGTGTGAGCTTAAAAATATTAAAGTATTGTCTGTGTTGTTCTTTAAGCGTGACGTTAATTTATGGCATAAGAGAGCAGATGAGAAGCACCGTTTTGCTTGAAGATTTGTTGGCTAGATTCTTGCTAGAAATTGTGATGCTTTCTGTAGGTAAAAAGCTTTGTCTGTACCTTGAGAAAAAATAGAAACTTTCTTTAATCAAAACTACTGAAATATCACATGAATTTTTAGTAAACAAAGTTTGCGAACTGCCAGTTAAAGAACTCTATTCTTCATGTTAACTGCTGAGAGTGGCGATAATTTTTGCTGTTATTTTTTCTCACTCTTCAAACTCAATTCTCTGTGAATTAAGAACTCAGTTGCGTTATAAAAAACAAAAGTGTTGCGAACTCTCATGAGGCAATTTTCCTCAAAATGGTGAATTTTTTTCATGATTATTTGTCTAATTGCGTGCTATTTAAAAAATTTTATTATTTTATTTTGGAATTTGAAATGCCTAGTCCGTTGATTGACATCTCTAGTAGCCACGTATTTAACTTCATTTGCCAAGTCGCATGGCTCAGAAAAGAGCTCATCAGCGAAGGATTCAAAATGTAATTTTTCTTTGCAAATTTAATGAAATTCAACGAACAAATATTGACAAATACCACAAATTTTCGCGCCAAGCCAACTTATGGTTTTAGGTCTTTTGCAACATTGTTTATGAATTTTATGATCGCTTTTTGTCACCTTTTGTTTGTTTTTGTTGGGTAACGTGCAATGACCTCAAGGCAATGGGAAACATGAAAATATGCTAAAACGTGAGAAGCAACAACAAAATCAATATGTGAAAAAAAATCAAAATGCTGAATTTGCTGAAGAAGCGGAACAGTGTAGAATATCAGAGGAGTTTAGCAAAAATATGCAATAATAAATATGTGCAGCTGTGTGCAAAATAATGGTAGCATGAAGAATTACGAAATTTTTACTTTTTTTTAATAATTTTTTTTTATAGAAGTATATACATTTTTTTTATAAATTTTTAAGTAATTTTTTTAATTTTTTTTATAAAAGTATATACATTTTTTATATCTTTTTAAAATATTTTTTTTTATTTTGTTTTTTAAAAAGGTATATGGTTGGTTGGTTGGTTTAAGGGTGACCCCGCATCGGAGTGCCACATAGACCGCAAGTTGGGTCCGTTGTGTTGCCCTAGAGCTCATTATGTTATATGATTTTCCCACTTAACCGAGATTTTTATTGTAGATTTTGGTCAAAGATATTAATTCGTTTCGAGAATTTGATGAGAGATTCGATTTTCAGGTTCGAGAGAACTGAAAGATTGTCAATTGTTGGAGAGCCTAGAAGAGCGAGTCCACTTCTGGCTAGACCGGGACAACTGCACAGCAAATGTCTGCTCGATATACTATATACATTTTTATATATTTTTTTTGCAATATTTTTTTATTTAATTTTATATAAAAGTATATACATTTTTTAAATTTTTTGAATACAATATTTTTTTATAAAAGTATAAAAGTTTTTTTGTTTTTTTACAGATTTTTTTATTTTTTTTTTTTTATAAAAGTATATACTTTTTTTTTATTTGTTTACAAAATTTTTTTATTTTGTTTTTTATAAAAGTATATACATTTTTTAATATGTTTTTAAATATCTTTTTATTTCTTTTTTATAAAAGTATATACATTTTTTTTATATTTTTTTACAATATTTTTTTTTATAAAAGTATATACAGTATATATATATGGAGAAAAATTGTTTATGACGCTATGGTCCACCACGGATTGTGATGCTAAGAAGAAGAAGATATAAATTCTTTTATATATTTTTTAAATATCTTTTTATTTTTTTTTTATAAAAGCATATACATTTTATTTTTTTACAATATTTTTTTTTATAAAAGTATATACATTTTTTTTTTGTTTTTTTCCATAATTTTTTTATTTTTTGTTTTATAAAAGTATATACATTTTTTTATATTTGTTTACAATATTTTTTTATTTTGTTTTTATATGTATATAAATTTTTTTATGATTTTTTTTTAAATATTTTTTTTATTTTTTTTAAAAAAGTATATACATTTTTTTTTTCTATACTAATATTATAAAGAGGAAAACTTTGTTTGTTTGTTTGGTTGTAATGAATAGGCTCAGAAACTACTGGACCGATTTTAAAAATTCTTTCACCATTCGAAAGCTACATCATCCACGAGTAACATGGATTATATTTTATTTTGGAAATAGGGCTCGAGGTATAGGTGAAAACGTGGACCCGGGTAACCTTCGGATGTGTATGTACAATATGGGTATCAAATGGAAGCTGTTGGTAAATGCTTTAGTCCAGAGTATTTTTGATGCCGCTCCGTGACTAGGGTCTCGAGATAGAGACCAAAACGTGGACCCTAGAATGTGTTTGTACAATATGGATATCAAATGAAAGCTGTTGATAAGTGTTTTAATACGGGGTAATTTTCATACCTACTGATGATTAGGGTCTCGAAATATATGCCAAAACGTGGACCCGCCGTGTCTTTGAACCGAATTAAACCAAACTTACGCACATTGTTAAGTAAGTATTGAAAGGGGGGTTTCGTAAAGTTTGGTTGTAATTCGGAGCACTGGCAACGGGTACAGCGTTCTTTTGAACCAGCCATAATGTCGCTTACTTTTTTAACGCTTGGGGCGGAACTGAACTATCAAATTGACCGTGTGAGTTACAATGTGTCAATATTTCTTTCTGATTTGGATGCCATAAGGAAAAAACGTAAGTGCAACATGTTAAAATTGTTTGTGAATTTTTTTGGAGTGGATTTTGGAACAGTGAATAATTTCTTACGAAATTTGAGAATTTAATGTGAAATCCGAAGGAAATTATGTGTTCGTGGAAAAAACATTTTTTTTCGTTTATTTTTTGTTGAAAAATATAAATGGATAATGGTAAAAAAGCTCCAATGCTTAATAAAACATATAAATTGAAACGAAAAATTCATGGATGATCAGGAAAAAAGACGATTGTTTATTCATATGCGTTGATTTGAAATTTAAAAACAATCTTCTTTTTCCTGATTTTCAATTTATATTTTATATTTACTCAAAAACAAATAGAAAAACAAAAAATATTGTTTATGCCAAAGTGCTTGAATAAAGAATAAAGAAATAAATAGTATGAAAATCATATATTTTCTGTTCTAAACCATATCTATTCTATTTTAGTGTGCCCAGCGAAAGGGGCCGGGTTTGCTAGTGTTTTATAAAATTACAATGCATTCTACAACAAAAACTATATGGTAAAAAGCTACAAACTTTGTACGAAATTACGAAATGCATACAAAATTTAACGAATTTCAAAAAAATTGTCATCAAATTTTCCAAATTTTTATTAACAATATTCAGCGCTTTTAGAAAAATTCCGCGTATGCACTTTTATCGCGTATTCTACACTAGTTAACAAAGTGCAAGTTTCAAGTGCGTCAAAATTCTTGATGATTTTGGACAATTTTTTTCGCTGATGTGTTGTGATTTTTTTCCATATACAAGGTGGCACAAAATTTATCATCCATTTTGGGACTTCCATATCTTTTTGCTAAATAAAAAAAATATGTTTTCCAAGCAGATTTTGTGCATAAGATACTAAAAAGTCTCACAGATATGGCCCCATTTAATAAATAGGTAAAATAAATAAATTTTGAATTATGGAAATCTCGCTCAATTGCTTGTCTGTGTTTACGCTCCAGCTGTCTATTTCACAAGTGTCAAATATGATTAACGTACGACGCCATTTGTAAAAATTATAGCCCCTCCAATAGGGTGATTAATTTGCGCCGCTTTGTATAAGACATCCGAACATGTGCTTTATGTATATGAAGAAAATTTTCAACATCGCATGCACAAAAAAACAAGTTGTCAAAAATCAAAGCGATTTTAAAGCGACTTCAAGCTTACATTTTACTATATAAAACTGCATATCTTGAAGTTTTCTGCACGGCCTGATTAAATAGATTTTGAACTTTCGTAACGAATTTTTTTTAATTTGTAGAGTTTTTGGGAATCTCATACAAAATTCGAAGCTTTGAGTTACATAGTTGTGTTTGGGAAATGCACTACAGTTTTATAAAAAATTAAAAAAAAAATGTAGCCCAAAAAATAAAAAGGAAATTTTTTTTAATCTTACTAATTCCTCGCGCTCCTATTATTTCTAAAACCGGTGTATGCATCAGTTGAATTTAAGCACACACATACAAACCCATATACAAAAATATATATGCACAGTTAAAAGTACCTCAATATGTACACAAGTCAAGTGACAAAAAATCCGAGAATGCATTTTATAGGAACGCAGAGCATAAAAATATTCCAAAATAAAATCAGTGCAAAAGCAAGGCAACAACACTTGGTTTAGTTGATTGACTCGATTGACGTTGGAAAGCGGGTGACAGCAATAATTTCCTTCTTTCCCTTTGTGCAGTTAATATTTTTTGTTAAAGAAAAAGTACTAGTATATAAAAACGTAAGTATCAAATTCAGCTAAGAAGTGTAACGAACATAAATTGGGAAACTTGACAAAAAGCTGGTAAGATTACGACAAAAACAAATGTCAAAGCCATAGCAATTTACAACTATATTGAGCTCTTCAAGCGAAACCAGAGCACTGGGGTAATGAACCAACGGAAGCAACAAAATCGCTGCTGGTGCAGTAACGGCAATTGTTGCTCTTACAGTGCATGCGGCCGGGCAGACAGGCAGTCTGTTTAGCTGAAAAGAGAAATAAATAGAAGTGAAAAAGTATGTACGTACATACATATGTATGCAGGCATATAAGAAATATACCAAAGAGTATTTGTTTTTAAGGACTCTTACAAAAAGCACACAAATTTAATATTTCAAAGCGGAATACAAAAATCTAACACGACTGAATTCAATCGATCAATATTTTTTGTGTGCTGAACAATATTTTTATTTTGGACATGATTTGTTGTTGGTTGCATAGCTGCAGTGCTTGCAAATTGACTATTTGTGTATAATACAACCATTTCAGGATAGCTTAATTAGACACACAATTCACAGTCAACGAAATAAGGCTGTTAATTGCTCTTCTCTATACCTCTCGTGTGTTTTTTGCCCTAAGGTCAAGGCACTCGCGCGGAAAGATATGATCTGGCCGAGTTAACGGCTGTAACAGTTTATGTTATAGGGAAGCATATTTTTCTCCAGCATACCTTCCTAGTGGCCTCCGTTTTCATCCAGCCAGACATCTGCCTTAGCCAAGCTTAGCTCTCTCAATGTTCCTACGAATGGAAATCCAGGTAAAATTATGTGTGTCGATCGCTCGATGTACAAATACAAAATGAGGCGCCTTCCGAAAATCGCTACTTTACAGATGACTTCAGTGGTGTGAATAAACACACAAAAGGAAGAGAAGTTACTTGTTTGTGAATATTCAGTGAATTACTTGGTAAATATAGAGACTAAGATTTTTGATTTTTAAATTTGCAAAATAATAAATTTGAAGTACTACATATTAAAATGTGAATGTTCGAATTTTAAGAATACCTCCAAATGCTGTTTTGTATTTTTGCTTTTTAGCCGATGACACCGCAGAAGAAGAAAGGGTGTTTGTATATGAATAATTACTTGACAGTTTCCACTTCCAATCGCTTACTTTTCCTCTCCTATTTGTTTATTTATTTGAGAAACTGATGTCGCTGCAAATTGGGAAGGCGCAATATTGCTTTCTATCATTCGTGTTCCGATCGCGACACTGATACTCTAGTTACACTAGCTAGAATTTGACTACAGAAGATGATATGGCTAATGATAGAGATAATGTGGCTGTCAGAATACATTAGTGCTTCGTTTCTATCCGAGCAATAGCTTCAGCTTGGAGGTAGCTCCAGTGGTTTATCGAATGAAGTAAGCGCAAAATTCATCATCCAATTATGTTTTTGAATAACTTTTTTTTTTATATGCAAAAATGAGATGGCGACCAAGTGAACTACAATTAATTTCAAATTTTTCAAAGCAAGAGGTAAAACGACCCTTTCGCGAGGGAGTTTTTATTTATTTATTTATTTATTCAGTCTACAGATAATTCTTACAGACTATATTAGATAATTTTTAATTATTAGTTAAAGATTATAAACAATTGTTGCCTAAAATTATATAAACTTAGTCTAAAGTCGAGGCTAGGATAATTGTTGCACAATCGAATGCATCTCAACCATTGGTTCATTGAGGGCATAGTTAGTTCTATACCGTTGATCTACAAATAAGCGAACCTGCCTTAAATCATGGTGCTTAGTTTGATATGTAATTAAACTCTGTAACTCACAACAATTTATATTGAAATTTAAAAGATTATACACGAAGAGAATCGAAAAGTAGATTCGTCTGTCCTCAAGGCTTTGGAGTCCAATCAATTTGCGTCTGCCTATATAACTAGGGAGCCCTTTAGGCCAGCGCAGCTTACACAACGCATATTTGGTAAAGACTTTTTGGACTCTTTCAATCTTATTTATATGACATTGGTAGAATGGGTTCCATATTAGAGAACAATAATCTAGTCGGCTTCGAATTAAGGAGACGTAGAGTGCTTTCAAAGTCAAGGGATCTGAAAAGTCTTCCGTATTACGACGTAAAAATCCAATCATAGGAAAAGCTTTAGAAATAATATAATCAATATGTTTCGAGAACGTAAGTCCTGAATCGAAGATTATGCCCAAGTCTTTGATTTCCTCTTTCCTACTAAGTATAGTATTGTTCAAAAAGTAATTATAGATGAATGGATTAGATTTTTTCCTGTATGAAACCACGCAGCATTTGTCGGTATTCAAGTGTAGGTGGTTCATGGTACACCAATCTTGAAGAAGTTTGAGATCCTTTTGATGATTGGAACTATCTTCAATCCAGCTGATTTGTAAAAATAAATTAACATCATCTGCAAACATTAAGCATTTTACATATTGAAATATTTTAGGTAAGTCGTTTATGAATATTAGGAAAAGAATTGGCCCACAGTGAGTCCCTTGGTGTATTCCAGACCAAGCATTAATTAATAATGTAGATTTAGACGATGCTATTTTAACGAATAATTTCCTTCCCGTAAGGTAGCTTAAAAAGAATTTTAAAAGTGTTCCCTTAATACCGCATGCACTCAGCTTCTTAATGAGGATAGAGTGGTCGACTTTATCGAATGCCTTTGAGAAATTCGTGTAAACTACATCTAGTTATGCGCGATTTACAAAAGCGTTAATAATATTGTTTGTGACTAGTGCCAAATTAGTACAAGTGGATTTTAAGGGGACAAAGCCATGCTGGTACTCGCAGATAAGATCACTAATTTGACTTAACATTTTAACTTTGAGAATAGAATCAAATAATTTCGAAATGGTGCTTTGTTTAACTATTGGGCGATAGTTGCATACGTCATTTCGGCTTCCTGACTTATAAATTGGCGTGATTGAGCATATTTTCCAAGCATCTAAGAAAATCGATTTGTTTAGACATTTATTGAAGAGAATTGAGATCGGTTTCGCTATTGAGGTGGAGACGAGTTTAAATGAGTTAAAATGTACTACAAAAATATTCTTCAGTGTTTTCAATATTCAATACTTCAATATTTTTGGCTAAGTTATCCAAATACATGATGGCGCAAAATTAATCATCCAATGTTGTTTATAAATATTTTTTTTTATCATTTTCCGCGCTCCATTGCTTGTCTTTTGGTCTACTTCAGCTGTCTTTTTCACAAGTGTCAAATATTATTGACGTACGTCGCTATTTTCAGAAATTACATATCAATTTTCCAATAGGGCGATTAATTTAGCGCCACCTGTTTTTTTTTCTTATTAGTGATTTTTAGTATTTTTACTGTTTGCAGTTAATGCTAGCGCACTTTTGTAAGCGAAAATGAAACAAAGTTGTGTCAGGTTAAGGTAAACAAGGAAGAGCACATAGATGATAATAAAAGGAAGATGTTAAAGTTGACAGTTGATTGTCAAATTTCTGAAATTCATTGAGAACCGGATAGCGGTAAAGGCAATATATGCAAACCTTCTGTATTCTCTTAATCGTCATTAAGCTCCATCAACCCATCCATAAATTATGTTCAAAAAGCTCTGTTAAAACTAAAATGTTGGGTGGAAACCGTGAATTTCACTGTTACAACCTATGTGGCTTACAGAATTTCTTCCCTTACAGTCTTAACATCAGTTGTCGTTTCGTAGTTTGTCAACTCGATATTCATTGAGCGATCCGATTTGTATGATGAAATTTTCAAAATGAAATGCCCGCCCACATGAGAAAATGGGGCAAAGTCAAAACGGAAATAATACAGATTGTAAATTTTGGATTAAAACTCCAAATTGAGGGAAAATTCGGAAAATTTACCAAGTAATTAAGTTAATCTTTATTTCACTAGTTCATAACTCATCCATTATTTTCTCAATTGTGTGGTGCTATTACGTTCATTAAGAGTCTATTTACGTAAACTGTGTGTAAAATGCGTTTGAATGCTCAAAGAAATGTTTAAACGGATTTCCCAATAAATATTTATTATTAAATTTCATTTGGCACTTTCGCTTGTTATAAATACTTATTCTCTGAAATAATAAACTCATCATAGCAACAACAGCTGTAGGGTGTTGAGGCATTGCCATTGGCACTTGAAATCCACACCAAAAAAATATGTTCATACGAACAGCCCGCGAAAAAAATATAGCAACTCAACATTCTGACCTGTTTGTATTATTTTTCTGTTTTCTTGTGAAGTTAATCCTTTTTAAATAAAAATATAATTCATTGTCTAATAAAGACTATATAAACACAAATTTCAAACTGATAAAAAAATTAGAAAAATTGTAATTATAAAATTATAAGAAATAAAGAGAGTTAAAAAAAGTAATATTAATCAACTGGCTGACTTGCAGACATCGGCTCGGTCCGTAGCGATAAAAAAAGTAGTAATAAATGAAATAAAAAATAATAATAATTTGTAAGTAGTTTTATAGCTAATTCAATTATAGAATAATAAAGTGCAAATTTGAAGTTGCTAGAAAATTCCGTCAATTTTTATAATATTTTTCCAGGTTGTGTTATGTGGAGAAAAAAATTATAAAAATCAATGAAATTTTTTAGCAACTACAAGGTGGCACAAAATTAATCACCCTATCATAAGATTTCTATCTTTTGCAAGAGGCGTCGTTCGTCAATCATATTTGCCACTTGTGAATTAAACAGCTGCAGTGTACAAGCAGACAAGCAATGGAGCGGGTAAAGGTCAAAATGCAGAAAATACAGTTTTCTTTGTTTTTAATTTAGCAAAAAAATTATTCAAAAATAAAATTAATTTTGTGCTACCTTGTATCGTAAAGTGTAAGCTATTTGTTGAAGGTTTTTTTAAGTAAAAAAAAATTTCGATCACTCAAAATATGTATTTTCGATGTATTCAAAAAAAAAAAAAACAAATGTATGTTTAATTCTGAGTCACCTTTTATATATCGTAAACTGTGAAGAATTTTTTAATGATTTTTTGAATTTAAGGTCAAAAAAAGATTTCCATCACTCAAAACAATTTTTTGTTTTTAATTTAGCAAAAAAATTATTCAAAAATAAAATTCTATGATTAATTTTGTGGCACCTTGCATATATCGTATACTGTATGCTATTTGTTGGGGATTTAATAAGTAAAAAAAATTTCGATTACTCAAAATATCTATTTTCGATGTATTAAATAAAAAACGGATGTTTAATTTTGAGCCACTTTTTATATATCGTAAACTGTAAACAATTTCTTAATAATTTTTTGAGTATCAGGTCAAAAACAGATTTCCATCGCTCAAAATCATTTTTGTTTTTGTTTATATTTAGAAAAAAAATTATTCAAAAATAAAATTTTATGTTTAATTTTGTGCCACCTTGTATATATCGTATACTGTAAGGTATTTTTTTGAATATTTTTTAAGTAATTTTTATTTTCGATGTATTAAAAAAAAAGAACGGATGTTTAATTTGGAGCCACTTTTTA
Organism: Anastrepha obliqua; assembly: GCF_027943255.1. Classification (NCBI taxonomy): domain Eukaryota; kingdom Metazoa; phylum Arthropoda; class Insecta; order Diptera; family Tephritidae; genus Anastrepha; species Anastrepha obliqua. Next base: position 112,070,542 of record NC_072896.1, on the reverse strand, counting down.
TATATCGTCAATTGTAAACAATTTTTTTATAATTTTTTGAGTATCAGGTCAAAAAAAGATATCCTTCACTCAAAACTAGTTTTTTGTGTTTAATTTAGCAAAAAATTGATTCGAAAATAAAATTTTATGATTAATTTTGTGCCACCTTGTATATATCGTATACTGTAACGTATTTTTTAAGGAGTTTTTAAGTTTAAAGTAAAAAAAAGATTGCACTCACTCATAATATTTCTTTTTGATTTATTAAAAAACAAAATTAGATTTTTTATTTAGCGCCACCTTTTATGTATCGTAAGCTATAAACTATTTTTTAATGATTTTTTGAGTATCAGGTCAAAACAATTTTTTTGTTTTTAATTTAGCAAACAAATTATTAAAAATTAAATTTTATGATTAATTTTGTGCCACCTTGTATATATCGTAAACTATAGCTTAAAGTGTACAGTTTTTAAGGATTTTTTAAGTTTAAGGCCAAAAAATATTTTGATCACTCAAAATATTTCTTTTCGATTTATTAAAAAAAAAGGATAATTAATTTTGCGCCACCTTGTATATGGATAACTTAGACAAATATATTGAAATTTCGCAGAGAAATATTTTTGTGAAATATTTTAACAAATTAACTCTCTCGGAAAGGGCCGTTTTGTTTATTGCTTTGAAAATTTGGTCACCATTTTAATTTTTATTTAGTAAAAAAGTTATTAAAAAACATAATTGAGTGATTAATTTTGCGCCACCTAGTGTAATAAATACCTGTTGGTTGTGTTTTTTATGTATGAAGCAAATGCGCAACATCGCCAGAAGAAAAGACTATCAAAAATCAACGAGAATTTTGAGTCACTACTTGCGCACTGCGCACTGCTACTCTAAAATTTAATAGGCTCTAAAACTGCATACCCATTTTTTTTTCTATTTGATTGAAAAATTTTAATTTTGATGAAAATTTGTCTAAGTTTTATAAATCCGGTACAAAATTTAAAACTTGGATTAATATCTTACGACATAGAGTTGCCAGAAATTACTTAATATTTAAAGAAAATTATTTAATTAAAAAAAAAATTATTTTATTATAAATGGTAAAAACTCGTAAAAATGCTGAGTTGCTATATTTTTACGCGGTCTGTGCGTATGTATGTATGTATGTATGTATGTTACTATACAGATCAACATGCAACCATTAGTATGTGAATAAATATGTCCGCAGGCCTCGTCGACTAACTACTACAGTAAATAAATATTAACAGCTTTGCGCACAATTCAAAGGCACAACTTAAGTAAGTGAATGCCTAACCAGTGACATACGTACTTAAATGCTAGAACACGCATACATACGTACACACACCTACATACACTTAATATACATATATACACACACGCATACATATGCACAGTGTCATCATAAAAATTAATAACGGCTACCGGTTGACAATTGGCAATATCCGTTGACATACAATTCGCAAATGAATTTCAAATGAAGTGAAATGTAATGCGATAATAACAAAATGAGAAATCCCTGCGTGTAAGTGAGAAAATTGAATGAAAAGTAATTAAAAATCAAACACGTTTGCAGGCATGCGAACAGATGAACTACGGATGGTTATGCACTACGGAAAACCGCAGAAACCAACTAGCAATGGCAATTGTGGATAAGAGAAAATTTAATGAAAAAAAACGCAAGCACAAGGGTCGGGTGTTTTTTTCAAGAGCTTGAGAACTTAAAATAATAAAACTTGTACAAGTACAAAACAAAAAATATTGGTGGAATGAATTTTTGAAGTGAAACTTCTTAGGCGTTGATGGACGAGCGAGAATGGAGAGCGAAAATTCAAGGCCATGCAACGTTTTGGGCATTTTCGTTCCGCGAGATCGAAAAAAGATATAACGTAGAGGAAAAGGAGGGAGAGAGAGATATATTTTATATACATACATATGTATATCTTAGATACATTTTAGGCTATTCACGTCTCTCTTTTTTTGTTTTTGTGCCATATAATATTCTAAATTGTTCAGCGCCGTCGTGCCTAAAAGAATCATGGCCGCTGCGACTGCGTATACGAATGTATTTTATTTTTGTAGTCGGTAGGCTGTGTTTTTGTTGTGTTCTAGAGCATTTTGCATTGCGTGGTGCCAAAGCGGCCCTTTGCGTTGCGCTTGCTGTTGCTTTTGCGTCAATCAAGGTTTGTTTTTGTAAGTGCAATATTCGGAATATGGACTAATGGAAGACAAAAGTACACGGAAGCAAGAAGGGAGCGCTGTGCTCGCGCATATATGCATGCATGTTTGAACGTGCTTGGATGTAGTTACATATGAATACAATTATTTTGTAGGAAGTTTGGAAGGCAAGTAGCGGGTCTCTCCCTCTTCCTTTGTCTGCCTTGAAAGGTTCACGTCTGTTATGCGTACTACGCTAGACGCACTTTTTATTTCATTTATCATAATCTGGTTGATTTTTTCATTGCATTTATTTCTTGAACCTGATATCCGGCCGCTCTTATGTCCGCCGCCGCTACGAGTTACATGGTCCCTTCGATCAGTCCAATTTTTGACTACTTTTTCTAATCTAATAAATCGATTGTTAGCGCTCTGTATAGCAACTTGTGCTGACTTGTTTAAACGAAATGTTGTGGACATTTTTCTATATGGAGAAAATACACCATACCGCCAACAGAAAATTGTCAAAAATCAACGCTACTTTAAGCTACTTCAAACTTGGATTTTTTTTTGGTTTTTGCTTGTTTAATTCTCTCGGAAGTATAGGGCCTCGGCAGGGTAGGTGATTAGCCTCCCACTACCAGTCCTAAATAATGGGAATGCCCACTTACCGTTGCTTAGAAACAACGTCTTCTTACTGCTTACAGCGCCATCTGTGTTTCACATTTTTCTGCCAAAAGGATCACACAGAAGGTTGAGGACTTCGCTAAATTTGGTGTGTCTACGCTATTACCGCGGTTGCCCGCTTTCTCATGCTGGCGCCACTGATGCAATGTGTAACTGTGTGTTTCTCTTTGTTTTTGTTTGTTTTAACAGCCACAATGCAAATAATGCGCTGATTATTGTGCGGGAGTAAGGATGGAAAGGATAAGTTTTTGGGTTTGAGCTATGAGATTTTTTGTTTTAGAAACATGGAAAGTAGGTAAATTAGGGAAAGTGCGAGGGCCGTGCTTTACACACCAAAAATCAATAGGCCTTAAAATTGCATATTTTCAAATATATTTGCAAATTTTCTAAAAAGTCGACTAAAAATATTGAAGTTTTCATGAAAATTTGCTTGAAGTTTTTAAAGTTTTGTAAAAAGTTAGAAACTGTGAGTTGCATGATTTCTATTGTGGTGGTTGTGGAGGTGTTGTCTGAGTGCCACAGCCCAGACCCAATTAGCCAAAAATATGCCATTTTTATACACCACCTATAGAAGCACTGCTTTTTATTAGTCGAACCATCTTGATTTGACTATGAATCTGGCTATATCGTTTTTTCTCTTTGCTGCAATTTCTTCCAAGTTAACCATCGAGAATTCCACTCGCATTCTATGTCGTAGAGCACCCAGACTTGGGCACTCACACAGATAGTAAAATACTGTTTCGTCAGATTCTTATTGATTGCAGTTTCTACAGCTATCCTTGTACGGCCACCCTATCTTGGCATGGTCTCCCAAAGGCCAGTGACCGGTTATTGTTGACGTAATGCGGAATATGACTGCTCGTGGCAATTCGTCAGTTCTGGATTTGTTTAAATTGAGCAACGTTTCTTTAGTATTTTGCAGGTATCCATGTTAGTCCAATTGCGAACCGCCTTCTGGTGAAATAGCGCGAAGATCTGCCTTTTGGGGACAGCCTTGGGGACAGCCTATTGCTAGCGCTTCGAATTCACTATAGGTTGCCCCCCTGTCTTGCCAGTTTATCAGCTCTCTCATTTCCTTCTAAGTTCATATAGTCAAATACCCAGATGAGAGTAATGTCTGTCGTGCGGGCGAAAGCATTAAGTTCTTCTTTGCATTTCCTGCCGATTTTTGAATTGGTTTGTGGTGACTTTAAAGCTAAGATGGCTGCTTGACTTGGCTGATATGAAAAATACATACTTCCGATAGTTGTTGTGGATGGTTTCTAATCATCCTACGAGCTTTTTTTATTCCGAGGACTTCTGCGTGCAAATACTATACTAATTCCCAGAAAAGACTTGGAAGCTTCCCGATTTTCCTATACACACCGGCGCCGACGCCGCAATCCAGCTTGTATTCATCAGTGTAAACTGCAATTGTTTTTTTTACTATTGAATTCCCCATTCTTTTCGCGTGGGGAGCTTCACTGTAACCCACAATTTTGTCGATTTTTTACGGAAACGGGCTGTTGATTAGTACCTGATTCTTAAAGCGAGATTATTTGTAGTTTCTTTCCCCCTTCTTCCTCCAGAAAAAAATAGCTGAAAAATTTGACAATAGTTCACCAAACTGTTTTATTTGTAGAGTCGAAATTATCTTGTAAAGATTTTCTTTGGCCGAGTTGCTATTGAAGGTTTGAGAGCATGCTGTGCTGTGTGCGGATCTATAGTGATTTATAACGCTTGCGAAACTAATAAAAAAAAATATCTCGAATCTCTTATTGGCGCACTTAGAATGCAATAGTACTTGGCGTTGCTTTTACTTTACTTGTACTTTATTACATTTGATCGCTACTCGCCCGATGCATATCTGCTCGTACAATTCGTGCGGTGCTGTAGGTCACGACAGAAATAGGGGAAACTTCAAGTGATACACTCCCACGGTGGAGAGAATACAGAAAATGGCGACTTCCATGAACCGCTATTCCATTGACAGTGAATTTGGCGTGCATTTGATGATGATTGGACATTTGTTGTTTTGTTTTCGTTTCATTGTTGCATTTGTTGCGTTCGATAACACGAACATTTGTATTAGTTATTCGTAATTTTTGCAAGTAGGTGTTCGATAGCGCCAAAAAATTATGCATCACATAAAAAAATTGAGAGAGCAAAGTTGGTTAGAGGAGAGATGTTAATTTTTTGCTGGAGAAATTTTAGTTAGCTTTTGTACTTTGAATTTTTGAACAGGTTCGCAATTTGCAGTTAATACGCGAAAACCATAAAATGGGATATTTAGCCACATAAAACCTGAGTATATGAAATATATTTATAGTTACTTTTTTGGGATAACACAAAAATCTGTAAACCAACTCACCTGATATGTCGTCTTCCACCGATTAAATTAATAGTACTGGGATGCCCTTATTCGACGGACCCAAGTGTTTTTTTTTTTAAATCAAAGAAAACCACAATTTTTTTGATGTCGATGATAATAATCATTTTATTTGGTTCAAGTAGATTTGTTCACATCACTTTTTGAATATGATATCTCTCAAATGGCCGCCGTACAGGCTTATTGTGCCCGTTTTGCAGCATTTTCCAATTTTCCATAGTTTTAGCTAACATTTCGGCTGGAATAGCGGCTATTTCCTCACGGATGTTGTTCTTGAGCTCTTCTATGGTCTTTGGTTTATTAATATAAACCTTTGATTTTAAATATCCCCACAAGAAGAAGTCAAGTGGCGTTAAATCGGGCGAACGCGGTGGCCAGTCAAAATCGCCATTTTTCGACATCAAACGACGAGGAAACAATTTCTTCAAAAAATCGATTGTGGTGCGAGCTGTGTGTGGTTGAGCGCCGTCTTGTTGAAACCAGAACTGCCTCATAGGCTTTCGGCGAATAATTGGCATCACAAAAGTGGTTATCATATCGCGATAACGCTCCTGATTGACGGTAACAGCTTGATCATCTTCATTTTCGAAGAAAAACGGTCCAATAATCGTTTTCGCACTAACGCTGCACCAAACAGTGACTTTTTCGTCGTAAAAAGGTACCTCTTGAGTTTCGTGAGGATTTTCAGTGGCGTAAATACGGCAATTTTGCTTGTTTACCGTCCCATTCAAAAAGAAATGAGCCTCATCGGACATGATAGTTTTGTTGTTCTTCTTCTTTTGACTTCTTTTGTTGAATGTAAATTTCAACAATTTGGGAGCGCTCGCGTGACGTATACTGTTCCATGGTAAAAATCCGCTTGGACTGACGCTTCCAACGCGGTATGTCATTAAGCCATCTGACGTCTCTGTCAAAAGATACAGGGTCTGTCGAATATGGGCAACCCTGTAATAAGTAGTAAATTGCAAGAAATAGTAAATTTTTTATTCGTTAACTTTTTTCTCTTGGAAGAGAATTTTCGCTTGTGCTCTTGACTTAGATTGCTGCCGGGTGATGGTTAATATTGTTAATATTTGCATAGAGCAGAATTTATATTGAATGCAATTTTAATTCTTTGCATTTTTTAAACCCATTACAAACTAATTGAACCTTCAACCCAATGCCTTAGTATGCATAATTGGTCTTTATCGATCAGCATATCGACATCGCTTATGATTAATCGCGAACACCCGCCGATCACAAAATGATCTACAGATATACAGATTACAGACACAATACAAAACGGTCGCCGGCGCGTATTCATTTATTAAATGCTTTTCACGCTTTTTGTTGTCTGTTTTTTTCCTTTTTTCTGTTTTTTTTTCGTTTTTTTTTGGTTTTGAATGACTCACAGCGCGCATTCGCGTCAGCCTTTCATACTTCAGAGTGCAATGCAACAGCAGAGTTATAAATTTACATCTGCACATACACATCTGCATACATGTACGTATGTATAAGTGGGAATGTCCCACCTATTCATATTTATTGCACCTTCATTGCAGCACTTCGCTGCTGTGTTCCACCTCTTTCTGTGGATTTCTTTGTTCACCCAGTATTCACCCAGTCATAGTCATTCGCGGTATAACAAATTACATATGTATGTAAGTATGTATGATGCATACATATTTAAACTTACATTCATATAAAAACCGTTTAGCTCTGCTGGAATGTTATGACTCGGCTGCTGTAGTAAAACTCTACAATTCGTACACGCATTCATACATATATACATACGTACATTTACCTGGGGAAGTGGCATATGCGATATTTGACGCTAAACTCCCCTGCAGAGAACATCCGAGGTATTGAAACGCATTTGACAAAAGATGAAATGATGAAATAAAAGAGACACATTTTTCATCTATTAAAACGAGATTAATAATGAATGTCTTAATGAAAAGTTATTTTAAGCGAAATTATGCGCAATTGTGTGCTGTGCAATTTTCAAATTGCAAAATTTATTGAGCTAAATTAAAATACAGTATTGCGCAAAACTTTAAGATGACTGTAGTTTGTATGGAATTCTATTACTTTAGAGCATAAAAGGAGTATTGAAACAAGTTCGGTAAAATTGTTTAAGATTGATTATTAGATTGGAGAATACAAATACAAAATACAAAACAAAAAAAATTATATCAATAAGTTAAGGAATTATTTATTCGCCGTTGCTGTTTTCAACCTCTTCTCACCTTTCGACCAATTTGTTGATGCGGTTCCGTCAAAAATAGTGTGGTCTGGTGTCAAAGAAGTTGTTGAGCCTGCTTTTAACGATCTCTTTGTTATCGACGGTAACGCCCTTCATTTGGTTCGACAGTGAACGTAAAAGATGGTAATCGGTCGGCGCAAGGTCTGGAGAATACGGCGGGTGCTGAAGGACATCCCATTCGAGCTCTTGGGGTGCGGCTTTGACGACTTGTGCAACGTGAGGCCTCATTCACGCGGTGTATCTGGGCAATAAAGAGCTGCTTGTTGACCGTGACATTCTTTTCGAGCATTTTCCAGTGCATCATGCTCTCCCAGTCGTCATCTTTGGATGAAGATCCGGCTTGACTGTCGACTTTTGCGTATCTCTTGGAGCCACCCACTCCTTCCTTTGCTTCATATTGACATAAAGGCTTCATTTCCCATCTCCCGTGACGATTTGGTACAAAGAAACGCTGTTTATGACCGCGTTTTGCTCGATGGCGGGCGAGATGCTGAGAAGCAATTTGAAGTCGACTTTGTTTGTTTTTTTCGTTGAGCTCGTGAGACGCCCAGGCTCCCAATATTTTGGTAAATCCCATTGAATGGTGATTGAGAATCGTTTTATGATCGCAGTTCATGTTTTCCGCCAATTCACGACTGGTTCGGCGATCGTTCACCTTCAAAAGTGATTTGAGACATTCTTCATCGAATTCAGAAGCTCTTCCGCTACGGGATGTGCCATCGATGTTAAAGTCGCCATTTTTGCAAACCATTTCCATGCTGTAGACTCACCTATGGCACCTTCTTCATACACGTCGCAAATGTCCCATGCTGACTTCGATGAAAAGCAAAGAATAGCTTGTGTCGAAAATGTCGGTTTTACCCCTCCTGGGTATTCCATTTCTAAGCCACAAAACTAATAAAAAATTAAATAACTCAGAAATAAAATTAACATAGTTTTATAGAGCAGGAAGAGTTCTATCAAATGAATACTTACTCGTTGCCAAACAGCAAACAATTCGTTGTAAATTAAAAGAAAATATAAACTTATTCCCCAACCCAATGGAAGTTGGCGGAATTTATTTGGTGGGACAGGGTCAGAGAAATTCAGGGAAGAGAGAGCCTACTTAAGAAAGACTTTTTGTACTCCTTCAATTCTGTCTATAGAGAATTGGTGTAAGTTCGCCAAATAAAAACAGCGTATTAAAATATAGATCGAAGAAATGAAGTAAATCGCATCAAATAGGAAGAGTATAAGGTCGTAGTCCGGTGTAACGACCGAAATTTCGACGTTTTTTCATGAATCTTTTTAAAAAGAAAATAAAATGCGATCGTTTTAAAGTTTTTACATGTTTTTATTGGTGTTTTGAAGTATATAAAATTTTTTTTAATTAATTTTTTTTAAGTTAATTTTATATTAATTTGTTTAAAAATTTTTGTCGTCAAAGTGGAGTCCTTAAAAAAAGATGAGCTGGTTCGGGGAAACACACAGCCTTCCAAAGTCATCTGAAATAAAAAATTCAAAGAGATTATTATTCTGTAGACTTTGTTTTAGGTCCCGAACCTAAAATATAAATAAAAATATAAAAAAATAAAAACAAAATGGCGGACTTGTGAAAAAAGTTCTGAAAATCTAATTTTTTTTCTTCATAAATTGTTTAAATTAAATAGTTTATTATTAAAAAATTAAATGTTTTAAAGGTCCGGGATCTAGATATGTGTGTCTAGAATAACGGGTTAATTTTTTAGCCAAATCAGTTAAATAATTTTGAGTCAGTGATTCCCCAAAATTTCGAAAACATGGTTTTGAGAAAAACGCGTTTAAAGTTTCGACAACAGCTGCTGCTGGCGTGTCACACGCTTTCATACACACTGTATGAAATTTGTATAGTATATTTTCAATATATATATATATAATATATGATTTAGAAAATAACTTGCATCGAAAACAACCCCTCAGATCTTTGATTTCTTCAACAGATTGAAGTATATCATGCACGATGTCATACCGAGTGAGTTTAAAATATTTTTTAATATAATATTAAGCGATAATCGAAGTATAGGTACTACGCCAATAATCTATTCTTTGAACATCAGTTTTGTAAATCCTTTAAGAAAAAGAAAGAAAATATTTTGAAATCCTCCACATCTCATCATTACATCATTACATCATCATTACATCATCATCATAGCATCACAGTTCGCTTCCGTTACAATTCGCCTCAATGTCACTCGGCCATTAGCTTTTCGTTTGATAGCAGATACGCCTATAACTCCAAGTCACCTTCAATGTTATCTCACCATTGTTTTCTTGGCCGTCCTCTTCTTCTGTCGCCTTGTGGTTTTGTTTCTTAGATCAATTTTACAGCTCTCTCGTTGCCCATTCGTGAAATGTCACTGTATCATCGAATCCTTTACGCTTTGATGTAGGTGGGTATGTGAAATGGTTGAGCAAGTAGCACTAAAGCGCCGATTTGATACCATTTTGATACCTCCTAGAGACACAAAGAGATTGATTGGATTTAGGTTGACGCACTGCCCCAGGCTATCGAAGAAAGGAGCCCCCAGTGACCTTAGGCGTCTAGCTGCCAAACCCGGACATTTACAGAGAAAGTGCTCAACAGTCTCCTTCTCTGTATGGTCTCACAGCTTCTGTAATGGGGGTTAAATGGTAACCATAGCTTTTCCGCGTGAGTGCCGATCGTCCAGTGACCGGTAAACACAAATACGAATTTGAAAATTGAATGGCGATGAGTCCAAAGGATTTTCTGAGTCCTTCGTATGTTGTACTGGGGCCAAAGTCTTTTCGAAATAGCACATGAAGAAATGGAGCTCCATCTTTTCTGCGCTTTCCTCAGAAATAATTTGTGCAGTTCCCCTTTAACAACTGTCAGGGGGATGCCCATGACCGGGTAGGAGGTCTCTGAGGCCAATTCAGTCCCCTTCCTGGCAAGCTCATCAGCAATCATTTCCCTATACGTTCCTATGTCCTGGAACCCAGATCAGAGAAATGTTACCTGCACACCCAAAATATTTGATCTCCTCCCTACAGGTGTTTACTAATTTCAGTCTGCACCATGGCGTCGTCAGAGCCTTGATGGCGGCTTGACTATCGGAGAAAATGTTAATATAGGGTTGTTCAATAGGTGTGCTTCAACTTTTTTCCGATAGGGAGGGCGAACGACGCAATATTTTTTATTTTTCGCTTGTCATTTGTAAACTTCATTAGTATACATTTCATCATGGAACGCTACACACTTGAGCAACGATTGCAAATCGTGCAAATTTTTTATGAAAATAATCGTTCTGTTGCTGCTACTTTAAGAGCATTACGGCCATTTTACGGTCCATTTAACAAGCCGTCCCGTTTTGGGGTTATGTGAAGTCATTGGTCTACAGTAACAAGCCGGGGACGATTTGTATGCTCAGAGCCAATATTGAACGCGAAATTGCTGGAATTTCGGCCGATTTATGCAAAAGAGTGGTCGAAAATTGGGTTCAACGATTGGACTTCGTAAAACGTGTACGCGGTGGTCAGGCAAAAGAAATCGAATTTCATACTTAAATGTATATGTTCAAACCCGATAATAAAAAAAAAATTAGTTAAAAAAGTCAATATCTCCCTCGCTCCCTAAGCATTTTGTGTGCCTGCAGGAACGCAAAGACTTCTGCTTGAAAAACACTAACAGTATTCGGCAGTTTAAAGGAGATAGATAAATTGGTTGATTTAGAGAAAACCGCCGCTCCGACTCCCGATTTCATCTTGGAACTGTCAGTGAAGACAGAGGTGCAAGCTTCGGTGCAGATTTTCTCCTCGATCCAATCCCGGCTATTTGGAAACATTGCTCTAGCACGATCCTCGAACTCTAGTTTGCGGATAGCGAGATCTGTTCGAAGTTCGGAGAAATACCGTGTTAACTGCCCGAAAATGCTACCATGTCCCTTGAGAGATTGCCTCCAGAGGCCAATCTTTTTTAACCTGATTGCACTTTGAGCTGCGATGAAAATAACAGAAAAGTCGATGGGAAGTAAGTGCAAAAGGGCGTTCAGGGCAGCTGGGCACTGGGGCAAGTTTCACATGCTTGATGTACCTGAATACTTTTGCACCGCCGATAAGTGTGTCTAACTCGGCGTTGTACCGATTGCGATAAGCACCGGTCTTCAAGTCGTACAGGCCCTTACATTTTTCTTAGAATCATCAAAAAGCAAGGGACATACTTTCTTCAGGCACACCAGAAGACACAGATAAAGGGGCAGATGGAGCCTCATCAACGGAAACTATACAATTCCTATTACATGAGTAAGATTGCAGCCAATCTAGAAAGACTGAGTGAGGATCTAGTGAGACAGAGTGAAAGGAGGTAGATCTTGAGAAGCTCGAGAAGGTGATAATCAAAAAAAGTAAAAGAAAATAAAAAATAGTGGTCTTTAACTTTGATAACGGCCTTGGTAGTCTAGCGTAAGTGCACTAACCTGCCACCCCAGAGATTGTGGGTTCGAATCCCACGTAACTTTTCCAAATTTACCTACTTTCCCGGTTTCTAAAAAAAAAAAAAAATCATTCCTCAACCCCAAAAACTTATTATTTCCATTCTTCACATTCTTTCTCCCGCACAATAGTCAGCGCATTATTAGCACTGCAACTGCTAAAACAAGCAAAATCAGTGGCATTGCGCCAGCAAGAGGAAGCGGGCAATCGCGGTAATAGCGCAGACACACCAAATTTAGCGAAGTCTTCAACCATCTGTGTGATCCTTCTGCCAGAAAAATGTGAAACACAGATGGCGCTCCTAGCAGTAATAGTGAGTTGTTCCTAAGCAACGACAGGTAGGCATTTCCACTACTTAGGACTGGTAGCGACAGGCTAATCACGTACCCTGTCAGAAATCAAAATAGATTAACGAAACCTACGCAAGACTGAGTCTTGACGAGGCCCCATGCTCCCGAGAGGAGTGAAGAAGGGGGAAGAAAACTTTGACGCAAGACTGTAATGCCGTAATGCCACAAAAAACATAATAATAATCATAAAGGAATCGAGGAAATTGCAGTTACCGGGTTTTTTGCACAAAGCCTGCTAAAAATTAACAAGAAAATTTATATTTCAAAAACTCTTTTATGAAATAACGAATTGTAACAATTCAAAATTAAACAAAAGAAAAACAACAATAATTATTGCCTGCATTTTTTCTTTTCGTTATCTCAACTTCCTGTTCATGTGAATAATTTAGTTTGTCAACGCGACAAATTTGATTCCGCTTCCTAAGTTTTCCGTTAAATGATATTTGTTTCATAGCAGTAAATGCGTAACAAAGTCGAAGAGCGAAATAAGGAAAACTGTCGTAAATGCGTAAAATTCTGTTGTCTTGACGTTGTAAACTTGTTGTTAATATTTTATTTATGGATCGCACACACAAAACAGTCTGTCGAGGAAATAAAAATGAATTGTAAGAGAAGATCATCAAGTTTCTTTAGAATTAAAATCTTGAACGACAAGCGTCACGAGTATTCAATCAGATGGATATTGTCTAGCTATTAAGTTGAAATGCTTCACGTAACCAAATCCCACGACTGCGGCTGCTGAATGGGTTGGTGCATGATTACTATTTGAAGTGCCCGAGCTTGAATCTACGGTCATAAAACACCAAAAATTTCTTCTTTCCTCCGAGTGTATTTGCTGTCATGAAAAAGCTTCTCATAAAAACCATCTGCCATTCAGAAGCGGATTTAGCTATAGGCCCCTCCTTTTTTTGAATCAACATCAACACGTACACCACACATAGCAGGAGCTCGGCCGAACACCCAATAAAGGGTGTAAGGGCTAATTTTATATATACTAAGTGAAGTCTAAAATAAACAAAACTGGCGTCATAAAAATGTTTTTGATGCCGTTATCTTTTTAATGAGTTAGTGTGTTGGAAGTTACATCCCTAGTTGACTCCCAGTGAAAGCTTGGTGATATTCAGTTCAGTGTAAGCGAAGTTATTACGTCTTAAGGGGGGGGGGGGGGGGGGGGGGGGGGGGGGTAAGGGATAAACGCTAAAAAAACACTTTTTTCATGAATTTATTGTAGCGAAACGGTTCAAGTCAGTTTATTAAAAGTTATTGCATATTATAAAGTAACATTTCAAGAATATTTGATAAAATTTTCATGTAAAAATATTGCAAAATGAGCAATGAGAGCACATTTACGTAGACGTCCTTTCAAAAATACATTTTGCAGCAGTCAGCATATCTCAGCGTAGAATCATCTGAAATCAAAAAAATCGAATAATTTAGTTAAAGTATGAGTTAAACTTCCCCCCAACGTTTATTTTGACGATTTATTTTCATTTTCAGCCATTTGGTAGTCGTTTGAAGTAAAAAGTGATTTTTGAAGAAAAAATGCCGCCATTTTGTAGGTGTAAAACCACCTTAATATAAAAAAAAAATGGCGAAAAAAACGTTGGGAGGAAGTTTTTTATATGTAAAATATGTGTGCAAAATTTCAAAAGGATCGGTTGAGTAGTTTTCAAATGCCAATGACTACGCACTTTAAATAAAAAGGTTCGAGAAAACCGCGTTTAAAGTTTGTAACGGACTACGCGCGCAACTGCTGCGTCTCGGCAGATGTTTGAGGCGGCTCGGCTTTATGCTCTATAACTTAAAAAGTTTTGCTCCGATTGACTTAAAATTTTAACACGGTATTTTTGAAATGTTCTACTACAATAACAGGCAAAAAAAAATCGATTTGTATCCCTTACCCATTACTCCATCGTAATTGTTCGTAAATTTATCAAAACTGAACCGAAATTATGGAAGCGGAGTTGAATATCACCGAAACATCGATTTATCGCATTTTAACTGATCATTTGGGCTTACGAAAGGTCTGTGCACGTTTCATTCCGCACAAGTTAACTGTGGACCAAAAATTGCGCAGAAGTCAACATTCGAAAGGTCGCATTAAAGAGACGAGAAAAGACAAGACTTCCTCTACAATATTGTAACCGGTGATGAAACATGGTGTTTTCAACTTAAACCTGAAACTAATCGTCAAAGTGCCGAATGGAAAGCCCCAGACGAGCCACCACCCAAAAAATCGCGTTTGGAGAAGTCAAAAATCAAGTCGATGCTCATTTGTTTTTACGATTACAAAGGAAGTGCCCACAAAGAGTTCGTGCCAATGGGCCAAGTCGTCAATGCAATTTTCTATCTTAGCGTTTTGAAGCGATTGTTGCATCGCATTCGTCGAATTTGCCCTGAATTCCGTGAAGGAGAAAGGTGCCGCTTATCGCATGTAAATGCGCCATCTCATCGATTCACTCTGGTGACTGATTTTTTGACTAGAAATCTAATTTTAACCATCAATCATTCACCGTATTCGCCTGAAATGGCTCCCTGTGACTTCTACCTATGCGGGCATTTGGCCATGAAAGGAAAACGTTTTGCATCCGTAGAGGCCATCTAAAAGGCTTGTACCGACATCTTGAAGGGCATTCCTGTCAATGGCCTGAAACACTCTTTCGAAAAGCTTTTAGGTCACGCAAAACAGTGTATCAAGGCCAGAGGGGACTATTTTGAATAAATAAACTCGAAGTCAGAATCAGAAAAAAAGGTCCTGTCGTTTCCATTTTAGTTCAGTCTTGTTTCTTTTGGACATCACCTTGTATATCCAAATCCCACAACTTGGAAATTCTATCGTGAAAAAAATGTACAATGTAGGTAAAATTTTTTGAAATAAAATTTAAATAAATAATAAACTTTAGTAGTTAGACCTTAGTAGTTAGTGATGAAGGCGATAATATTTTAGTGCTAAACTTGTATTATGAGATTTCACCAATTTTTTTTTGTATCTAAAGCTTCATATACTTTCTGTTATTTTTTGTTATAAAAAATTTGCGCTTTTCAACAAGAGTGCGTTTTTTGAAATACCCTTTGGTTATCGATGAGTTCCCGATATCATCGCTCTTCCCCCGATATCGTCCCTTTTGACTATTTTTTATTTTCCAAAGTGAAGTCTCATCTCAATGGAAAAAAAAACTTGGTAATGCCACAAAAAAAGGAGTCAACAAAGCTATAATCGCGGCGATCAACGGGTTAACTCTGGCGAATAATCAAGAACCTCTGAATCTAGCTTTAAAAGGAGTCTATTGTGAAGGTCGATGCTAAAATTTTGGTCAAAACTTAATTTGCTTGTGTAAATTCGTACACTCTTTATTTTTAAGTCGACTCCGACCGGAATGGTTTTTATATGAGGCGATTTTTTCATGGCAGAAATACACTCGAAGGTGTGAATAGTAAATATATACATATATATTATATTTCGTTCTGTTTTTACTGCGTAATAGTCGCACTCAAGGGCTACGATGCCAGTGCTAACTCAGGTTAGTGTCGTTCGAAACTTTCCCGTAAACGCAACCAAACAAAAATGAGTGAGAAGTACACGAAGCGTTTTGAGGCGGTATTTGTATGCACGCATTCGACAGGGCCGAAATTATCTTACGTCGCGGCTGCAAAAGTGATTAAAAAATCAAAAAAGTTTGTTGTAATGTACAAAAATGTTGACGACTTTTGTGACTACGCCAAGCACGCACAATTCTTGCTAAAAAGGGAATATGTAGATGTGAGTATCAACACCATCGAACGTCAACTGAAGAAGGCGAACATATCCTACCGTCCCAAATTATCAAAACCACTGCTCTCAGAAAAAAACATTGAGAAACAACAAAACAAGAAAATCGCGTCACAGTACTGGCCTTCTCAGCCCCTAGACGCCAACCCCATTGGAAATGTGTGGGGAACTATGAAAACACATCTCTCCGGAAGGCCAGTCCATGATTTAAAGCAACTCGTGCATTAAGTTCGCAAAATCTGGTCCTCTGTCGACGAGCTCCGCAGAAAAGCTGGTTCAAAGCATGCCGAGACGATGCCAGGCTGTACTCAAACGATGGATACTACACGACTTATTGAGTAATTCCGACTCTTAGTTTTGTACTGTATGTTATACTTCATGAATATTCGCGGTTCCTTTTCTCTGACACAGACTGTAAATAAAATTAAGGGGTCCCGGTGGTCTAGAGCTCGAAAATTTAGGGTATCTTCAGTATTTTTTTTTTACAATAAAAAAATCAAAAACGATATTTAAATTTTTTAGGCTTTTTATTTAGCGTCATTTACATACAAAAATGAAAAAAAAAATTTAATTTTAATAATTTAAAAAATCGCGCTGAAGTTGACCCTCATGAAAAATTGGACCTGGACGGTGTTATCCATTTTGGCTCTTTTATTTATGTGAAACACAAAAAACAAAAAAATTATTAATCAGTATCACTTTTTAATAAAAAAAAAACGAAATAATTAAAATAATAATATGATTCTAGTACAAGCGATAGCCATCGATGTTGTGAACAACACACTAAAATTCAGGGCGATTCGGTTGAATTGTTGTTTTTTTTGTTTTTCACAACACCAGGCCGAAAAAAGTCGTTTCGAAATAAATGAGTTTAAAATTTCAGGTGCAGGTACGCGCAGACCGCTCTCTACCTAGTTAATGGGCTATAGAACCTATAATATTGGGAGTTTCCGCATGAAACTTTCACAGTACATTCTTAAGATACTATATATTGGGTAGTATTTTGTCAATAGATGTCGTTGAAGTCATCTATCTCCAGTGCTACCAATCACATTGTGTCATATCATATGGTGTTAGAAAGGTGACATTTTAAGCTTCATTTAGTCAAACAAATTAAAATTCGGAGAAGTTGAAAAAAAGTTATAGCTGTTCAAAAATGAGTGAAAATAATGAAGAAATTCGCTATATTTTAAAATTTTTGTATAAAAAAGGGAAAAATGCCACGCAAGGCACCAATAAAATTTGTGAAGTTCACGGAGACGATGCTGTATCAGTTCGTGTAGCACAACAATGGTTGGCTCGCTTCCGTTCTGGAAATTTCGATGTGAAAGATGCACCTCCCCCCCGGTCGACCTATCGTTGAAAAAGTCGATGAAATTGTGGAAAAGATTGACCAGGACCGTCACATAAGCTGCCATGACATCGGCAAGGCACTAAACATTCATCATCAAATGGTTTTGCTCGAACGATTGATTCTACGCTTTACTGTCAACAACTGATGAGATTGAAGCAAGCAATCGACCTTGTTTTATTGTTTTATTATCAGTGCAAGAACAAACAACGCAGATGGTTTTCCGACCCGTGAACATGCAACGTGTCATTTGAACGATGTGTTTCAGATATTTGTTGCAGTTGCCCAGTATGACGAAGTGTAAGCCCGATATCGCGTGTTTCCAAGTTTTCACCAACAATCAGGATGGCAACTTCATCTATTGTTGGAGCGTTAAATGTGCGTTCGTGTGTTCCAGATGGTCTGCTCTGATCACGACTTTGTAGTCATCATTTGGCATGCGTTCCAAAGCACTCTTGAACAGCCTGATCAACGCATGATGTTCATGAAGTACTCGTAGTAGATCTTTAAGAATTGCTATTTTCATTGCTGCATTGATCCCTTGACGTCGATCAAGTTGTTCTTCCATGTTGCCCATGAAGTACCTATATTTGTAAAAATTTATGCTGTGCATCTTCGAAAGGTTGCAATAATCCAATTCGATGGTGAATCTGTCCTTGCATCTATATAAAGCAAAGTCAGTATTTTTTTTTTATACTCAGCAAACATAATACGTATGAATAATGATAGTAAGTTCAAAAACAAATCAATAAATACCTTGAATGTCGGATTAAATCCTCGTTCTTCGATAATGTCTGCCCCAAATGAGGTCATTTGGAAACAACTATTGTATTTTAAGTGTTTGCAAGAAAATGACGTGATTCTGGTGTTTCGCCACAAAGCAATGAATGCAATGGCTCAGGTGGCGGAGTCAATAATGGCAATTTCACTCTTCCACTAAGGCAGCACAATCCGGGCGCTTCTCCGGAAAACTTCAATGCGCCACAATACTCGTAAGCAACGTTCATTGGCCCAATGCAGACGCTAGGATGCAAGCAGTAATCAGTGTTGCAGTCAGATCGAAACGCTGCTCGATTCAAATCAGCACTTGATATTTTTCTTCTTGTGCGTCGAAAATGATCTACTTGTTGATCTCTGTTATTCGCTTGACGATTTCGCATTGCCAACCGAGCCGTTTCCCGGGCTGCCTCGCTTTGCTCTTGTGATTGAGAAGCACGAAGTCGAGCCATACTAACGCGGCGCTCTTCACGGGCCATTCCTTGTGCTTCTTTAGTCGTTTCATTCGCAATGTTTCGTATATGTATTTCTTGCATTACGGCTTTGTCGGGAAAGATTCGATCGTCTTGGTCGCGGCATTGATAATGATGATTCAAATAGAATACAAATTACTGTGATTACATATATATTTCTGACAAAATTTATATTGTCAAATTTTCTACTTAACCATAGACAAAACTACGTTTAGCTGTCATTTGCGTTTTGTTATTCCATATCAGATGCGTTTTTGTTATACCACATTTTATAGTGACTTCACGAAAACGCGTTCGAATGGGATAAAAAAGGATGCTATGTCCGTCTCCTGGTTCTAGGCTACCTCTCCACCAATTTTCAGCCAAAGCGGTTCAGCCGTTCTGGAGTTATAAGTAGTGTAACTAACATGACTTTCTTTTATATATATAGATATAGATACTATACTTTCGAAATATTGAAAAAAACAAAAAATCGATTTTTTGAAATTTCTAGACCATCGGTCCCCTTAGCAACATTTTAACGAATTTTATTAATTAATGCAAGTCAACAAGACATTTCTTACATTCCCATACAGTTTCACTACGTTTATCCTATTTCGCGCTTACCTGACTTCTTCGTTGAGGCTTTTGCTTACTGGGTGTAGGAGGATTTTTTCTTGTGATATGTCCACGCTGTTTTGCTAACCAACGCAATGGCTGTTACCTAAAGAAGTCCCTCCAGTCAGAAATATTGACATTTTGTAGAATTTCTGCTGCAATAGCCGTATTTTGAAATGGAATATTTCTTAGAATTTGGATATTGTTTTGCTTTTCGGAATAAACCACATCCTTTTTACACTTAATTCAGCAGGAACACATTGCACGTCATTGCCAGCAGCGGCAAATATACTCGTTTGCAGTGAGGGCCAATATGGCTGCTTGAGATTCAAATTCAAATTTATCAGTGCTTACACAGAATAAAAGGATTTCCCTGCAGGGTCTCCTCAGCGTACAGCACCGTATAGCTCATGCCTATAATAATAAAGGCTAGATTCATATGTATGCATGTAAGTAAATCTGCATTTAGTTGTGTATAAAAACTAGTTGCATTTTTATTTACTCACTTACTTTTATTATTCTTTTATTACCGTTGCATGATGCTTTTTTTCTGAAACTATGTGCTGTGGTGTGGTACTTTGGCACGCGCCTCATTCTGAACTTTACTACGATTTTATTTTATCGTACAAATGTAAATCAATTTGCCAATTAAAAGTGAACGCATGCACTCAAGACTGGTTTTACAATAGAAACGAGCCGCAGAGGGGAAAGTAAAATAGTAAACACACGCATACATGCATACAGATATATTCATATGACGCATACGAGTATACGAGTACAGAGAAAGAGAAAAGAAAGGAGTTTTGATAAACTTAGAATAAACTCATTCTTCAAAATGAATACGAATTTTATTACTTACACAAAAAAGTAGAGCAAAAAGGCTATAGTTTTCCCAGTCGCAAAAATGGCAAATGCTATTTATGCTGGTGACTATAGACCTATCAGCATACTGCCCACATTTTCCAAAGCTTGCGAAAACTTGATGGCCACGCAAATTTCATCATTTGTACAGAACAATCGTCTACTCTCTCCACTACAATCTGACTTCAAACAAAGTCACAGTTGCTCGACTGCAATGGTTAAAATACTGGACGACATTAGAATTAGTTTTGACAACGGAGACTTGACTCTACTTTGCTTACTTGACTTTTCTAAAGCATTTGACTCAGTGAATCACAAATTGTTATGTTTGAAGCTTAAACACTATTTCGGTTTCAAAGACAGTGCGGTGAAGCTCATGGCCAGCTACCTTGGAGACAGAACGCAGAAGGTCAAGACCAGTAAATCAACATCTCAGTCTAGATACGTACACACTGGTGTTCCGCAAGGGTCTATCCTTGGTCCGCTTTTATTCAGTCTTTTTGTCAATGATGTTTTTAACGTTTGCCAGTATGCGAATGTCCATGCGTATGCTGATGATATACAATTGTACTTGTCCAGTCGTATCGGTCTCGTTGAAGATTTATGTTTCAAAATAAACAGTGATTTGTCTGCTATTTCTGTATGGGCTAATGAAAACTCTTTATGTCTGAACGCGTCAAAGTCACATGTCTTACCTATATGTAATAGTGTGGTGCATGTTGACAATATCCCCAAATTGTGGATAGGTACAAGTTCCCTTACCTTTATGGATAAGGTAAAAAATTTGGGGTTCATTCTCAACACAAAACTTACATGTGCTGACTATATAAATAGGGTTGTGGGGAACATTTGTGCTACATTGCGTAAGCGGAGAGTCTCGGCAACATTCACGCCAGAGAAAACGAGACGCAAATTAGTTCTCCAGCTAATTATGCCTCTCATTACGTACTCTGAGGTGCTATACAGCAAACTCGACTTCACATCTTGCCATAAACTTAATGTGGCGTTTAATAATGCCACGCGGTATGTATTTGGGATTGGCAGATATGACCATATCTCTGCATGGCGATCAAGGTTACTGGGCTGTTGCCTTAATAGTTATTTGTCTGCTAGAAATTGCATATTTTTGTGCAAACTTACGTTATTCAAGTCTCCTCCCTATCTGACAGAGAAGTTGATACCAGTAAGGTACCACAACAAATTCATCGTTCCAAAATTTAATTACCTACCATCATCTAGATTATTTTTCATTAACGCTGTTAAAGTGTGGAACTCATTACCCGACACTGCAAAGGCTGGACTTAACAGATTTAACTTCAGGGCACAAGTTTATAATTACTTTAAAAGTGTTTGATTGCATTCAATTAGGGCATTAAATTTCTCTCTACATTCTCTAATTACTACTTTTGTTCTTTCTTTTGTAAATCCTTCTTCTCTTTTCCTATTGCTTCTTTTCTTCTTATTATTATAGTTAAGTTAAATATATTGGATTGATTCGTAAATGAACTGGTGTAAAATTTAGATTAAGAAACTTGTATGTTAAAAATATTCCAGTTGTTTATAATATTGTTGAAGTACTATTACGAGGGGTGCCTTTTATATGTCGGGATTAGAGAACAAAAACAAATTTTAACCATCGAAAATCACTTTATTGTTTTTCAAAATATTCTCCATGAAGATCTATACACTTTTGCATGCGTTTGAACCAATTGTCGAAGCACTTTTGCCACTCTGAATGAGGTACCTCCAAAACATGCATTCTGAGTGCCGCAACCGCTTCTTCAGGTGTCGAAAAACGTTGACCTCTCAGTTTGTTTTTTACGTACGGGAATAAAAAGAAGTCAGTCGGTGCCAATTCAGGACTATACGGCGGATGACCCATTAATTCGATGTTTTGGGTGCTCAAAAATGCAGTTGTTTGAGCCGATGTGTGAGAGCTCGCATTGTCCTGGGGAAGAGTGATCCGTCTTTGGCGATTGGTTTTCCTAATTTCTTGGAAGACAACTGGCAACAAATTGTTCTGTATCACTCAGAATTTACTGTTCTACGTTGTTCTAGTGGTACGATTGCGACATGTCCAGTTTTTCCGAAAAAACAGGCGACCATTTGCTTGGAAGTGCTTCGTGCGCGAACCACTTTTGTTGGATTTGGCTCATCTTGAAACACCCATACAGTCGACTGCTGTTTACTTTCGGGCTCATACGCATAAATCCATGATTCATCACCTGTCACGATGTCATAGACGTGTTTCGAAGCCCCGCGATCGTATTTTTTGAACATTTCCTTCGACCAATCGACACGAGCCTTTTTTTGAGCGATTGACAAATTGTGTGGGATCCAACGCGAACAAATTTCTTTGACAGTCAAATGTTTATGCAATATTGAATGTATGCTGGTCCCACTAATGCCTAAGATTGTCTCAATCTCACGATAGGTCACATGACGATCTTGCAATATCAGTTCGCGCACACCATCAATGGGTTTCGGAACAACAACTGATTTTGGACGACCTTCACGAAATTCGTCTTGGAGTGAACTGCGACCACGATTGAATTCACCATACCATCGATAAACACTGGTCCTTGATGGAGCTTCATCGCCAAAAAATGAATTAAGTTCATCCATGCAATGTTGCTGAGTTAATCCACGTCGAAAGTTGTAAAAAATAATCGCACGAAAATGTTCACGATTTAATTCCATTTTTGGACCGAGATGAATCTTTTAAGCAACTGTAAACAACACAAATAGCGCAGGTATTTCAAAACGTTCTGAGTACGTAAAATCCAAAAAATGTCAAACTTTGCGATACAGCTGTCAATTGCCAGATTGCGACCAGGGTTGCTAAATCCTGCCAAATAAAAGGCACCCCTCGTAAAAGACCTTAGTCTTACTATGTACTATTTATATAAACAAATAAACTGAAAGTGAAAAAGAACTTAATTTTCTTTCGCTTGAAACAAAGAAATATAAAAAAAAAACCTTTACTTTAATGGCATATTTTTATTGGCTGCAAAAAACTAATTAAAAAAATATTCCTTTTAAGGGGTTATATACCTTGTGAGCCCGAAAAAATGGACGATTATCATAATTTTTTTTAAATATGTTTTAGAACTTTTATTTAAATGAGGCATATATAATACTGAAGGATAGCACTCGAAGAATATATTTTGATGTTTTTATTTAAAAAAAGTTATTGTTTATTGTTGATATCGCCCCTCCCCCGAAACGCTGTTTTTTAGAAGAGGCTTGCGGTGATCGCGGCAGCGCATGAGCAGCTGAACTGAAATAAAAAAAATTAAATGATTATTGTAGAAAAATGTTTTTTAGTGAATCTGAACGGTTTATTTACCCAAAAAAAATTGTCTCGATAGAAAAACCACTTTGCACAAAAAAAAAACGATTTTTAAGGGGTTGAAAAATTAAAAAAAAAAATTAATTCCAGCGAACTATGCAAATATTTATAAAAAGTAAACCGTTCAGATTTACGAGGTTGTAACTTCGAATAATTAAAAAAAAGGTTTATGCAAATCGGTCAAATAGTTTTTGATAAATAATGATCACCGCGATGGTAACTTTCAAAAAACACGACTTCGAAATAATCGCGTCTAAAGTTTTGCGTGCTCTTCACGGTCTGTAACTTTCGGTCTAGTGCTCCGATCTTTATGATTTTTTGAATATATATTTTTAAGATGATGTACTTTTAGAATATGTCATAAAAATAATTTCAATTTTTTAGTATAATACAATGTATATATCCCCTTAATGGCATACTTTTATTGGGAATAAAAAATTCCCTTTCTCTTCTCTCGAAAATGTTATCTGATAGATGGACACCAGCAGAGTTGTTGCGAATTTCGGATATTCTATTAATTTTTTCGGATACTTAGTGAGCTCACGTTGACCAGCATCTTCAATTAACTCACAAAACACCACTATCAGACTACATCGCTTACAACTAAAAATCGTTAAAACTAATCGAGATGGCAAACAACCTGAAAAAGTGATCCTCAACATCTCCATTGTGTGGCGCGCAGTATCGGGAAAAACATTTTCTGACACTTCTTACTGGAAACACATAACCCCCATCTCCAATTCAAACAATTTGCGGCTACCTTGTCTCTCTTGTCGTTCTAAACAAAAATGGTCATGCTTGAAGAAAGCAGCACGCTGAGTTTTTGGATGGTTGGTTGGTTGGTTAGTTGGTTGCAGTGCTGATTCACCAAGAATCCAATTAGAACTTCCGCACCATTTTGTTGCCACATTCCCGCTACAAACAATTTATACGATTATTTTTGGACGACTATATCCAAATTGTGCGATTGAGAAACGTTATAAGGTTGTTTACGTCTATGCCGGCCAGCTCTTTGGGGTTTTCAAAAAGCGGTTTGCCTAAGGTTAACATCCTCGTCTTCCATTCTCGCAGGGCAATTACAGAGGAAGTGGAAGATAGTTTCCTTTTTCCCCTGTTGATTACAACTACGGCAGTATATATTGTAAAGGATGTCAATTTTGGCTGCCTGCACTCCTACGGGCCAGAGCCAGTTATCACTGGCATTTGTGGATGGAATTTTGTCTTATTGAACCTAACCCAAGAATGGTTTATTGCCTGAACCGAGGATTTTTATATTTTAAATTTTTATGTTCAGAGTGAAAATGTGTCCGATGCTCATCAGTAAACTTTTGAAAAAATGAACTGCATCAAATTCTAACAGTACAACGCGTTTGGTGTTGGCACTCAGCTGACGCCAGATTTTTAACAATACAAATTTACAATTCTAAAAAAATTTTAATTTATTTTATTTATTTATTTTAAAAAATTGACTTAAAGAGTAAATCTTATAAGCTAATTGTAAATAAAGCGATAGCATCGAGGCCTTACGCTTAAACTGTGTATGTGGAGTTATTTTGTATTGTGTCTTAAATTCTATCGTATAGGTTGGTTATTTTAAGGAATTTGGTTATTAAAGATATTGAATCGGAGGTTGGGGAAGATAGACGCGTCATTGGGTTTGAGTTGCTAAAGATTTGTCTTCTGCGGGCGGTGTATAGTGGGCAATGAAGAAGGATATGGGGTATGGTACATGTTACGTCCGGGTTGCACGTGCACGTAGTTGGGTTGGTGTTAGTCATGAAGTGTCCATGTGTTGTCTTTGTATGCCCTAGTCGAAGACGCCCGAACTTTATGACGGCTAGTCGGGTCACCCTATTTTTATTATTTTTTATAAAGTCCGTTATGTGGGTTTTTGTATGGTTTACCTGTTGGTACCAGTCATTGGTTGAGGTCCATGTGTGGTTCTGTTTGTTGTCAAAATGTTTTTTTATATGTTTTTTAATGTCGGTTAAGTTGAAGTTATCTGTCATTAGCGTTGGTGTTTGATGTGCTTGTTTTGCGGTGTAGTCAGCGAATTCATTTCCGGTAATGTTGGCGTGTCCCGATACCCAAATTAGTTTGATTTTAGGGTATTTCGCTATCATAATGTTTCTTATGTTGGTTGGGTAGTGATCGTAGTTGTATATGTTTGTTATTGAGTTGATGGCCGAGAGGGAATCAGAACATATTGCGAAGTTTTTGTTTTTGCTCTTTATTGTGTTTATAGCTTCACATATGGCTATAATGTCTGCAGAGTATGTTGAGCTTGGTAGGTTTGACATTTTTATAACTTCGTTTGGTGAGGTTATGCTGTATGTAGTATTGTTGTCGATCTTAGATCCGTCTGTGTAGATGACGGTATAGTTGTGGTATTTCTCTTTAATTTCGTAGAACTTTGTTTGAAACTGGATTGGGTTCGTGTTGCTTTTGTTTAAGTTACTTAGGGTAGTATTAATTGCTTTAGGGTTTAGTATCCAGGAAGGCGAGTTGTGGATGTTTTGTAGGTAGATTGAGTTTTGCACTGAGGTTTAATATTTTGCCTATGGCTGGCTCTTGTTTGGGTATGCATTTTCTTTTTTTGTAGTTTTGGGCGATGTTGTGGAGCGGTTTGTGTTTTGATACAAAAATTGTTTTAAATAACCTTGCCGTGGTCAAGTCTCTCTGATTTTCTACCGATCGTATATTGGCTTCGAAGAGTATGTTAGCAATTGGAGTGGTGCGCAGTGCCCCCAGGGCAGTTCTTATAGCGGAATTGAGTATTGTTTTGATTTTTTTCAACTGTGAGTTTGAGGCGAACCCTTACAAAAAAATACCATAATTTATTTTCAGAATGAGTAGCGTTTTGACCAATGTGAGTAAAGTTTGGGTATCACAATTAAACTTTGGAGTGGCCAGGCACTTTATGACATAAAGTTGTGTTGTCACTGATGTGCTCATTAAATCTATGTGAGAGTTCCACATGTATCTTTTGTTGAATATGACGCCTAGTACTCTTAATTAATTGCTTGGCTGGAGGTTTATTTCCTGCGATAAGATTGTGCATTTGCAATTGTGTTTACGACAAATGTGGATGTATTTGCTTTTTGTTTGAGATAGTCTTGTTCCTGAATGCTTGCACCAGTCTAGTATGTCCCTGAAAATGCTCCTCATGTCTATTACTGGATTTTTTCCTTTTTTTTCTTTAATTATTATATAGAAGTCGTCCGCGTATGCGCAGAAATCGAATTCTTTGTGACGAGATATGATGGACCTTAGTTGGTTGTAGGCGATGAGGAAAATGATGACGGATATGGGTGAGCCCTGGGGGGTTCCATTGGCCATGGGCCGGATATCGGATAATTGGTTTTTGACGCGTACCGCAAATTTACGGTGGATCATGAAGTTTATGACGTATTTCGTAATTTTGGGGCCGAGTTTCCACGTTTTGAGCTGCTCCACTATAGTGTGTATGCCGATTCTCTCGTAGGCCTTTTCGAAATCGAGGGATATAAGGGTTAGATGACTTTTTGAAGAGAGTCTAGTTGACGCTAAATAATCTAAGAAAAGTAGGGTATCTGCTGTTGATTTTCCTCTCATAAAACCAGTTTGACGGTTATTGAGTAGTTTGTGTTTTGTTACAAGCCACCAAAGCCGATTTGCGATTATTTTGTCTAGAACTTTAGGAAGACAGAGGTTAAGTGATATCGGTCTATACGAATTTGCAAGGGTTTTCTGTGTTTTGGGTTTCGGAAGCGGTATAACTAAATTATATTTGAAGCTTTGTGGAATGTAATTTTGAAAAACGGAATTATAGAATCTTAACAGACGTGGTTTAAATGGCTTTGAAGAGTTTTTGATCATTGGATACGATATTCTATCTATGCCTGGTGTTTTCCCTTTCAATTTAAAATTTTAATTTGTTTTTTATTTAATAAGAGGAAAGGAAAATCTTCTAACTCCTTCTCTAACCTAACCTAACTCCAATAGAACAGAGATCTGCATTTTCGAAAATGAGTCTTCAAGCCGAAAATCCAGGAATTTCAAAAATTTTTCCGTCCTATCTTCCAAATTTTAAATACAAGGCGGCACACAATTAATCAAAAATTTGTCTTCAGACCTTCAAAAAATTCTAAAAATATTTTCTCTTCTTATGTTCCAATGTATAAATGCAAGATGGCACAAAATTAATCAAACTATCGGCAGATTTACAATTTTTGTAAACGGAGTCGTAAGTCAATCATATTTGTGAAATAGGAAGCTGCACTTCACAAACATACTAGCAATGGAGCACCCAAAGATCAAAATAAATATTTCCATCACTCAAAATAATTTTTTAAATTATCTAACTTAATTTTGCGCCACCTTGTATAAGTCATATGTAAAATCAAATCAGGCAAATTTTATTCAAATCTGTCCGGTTTATAATATAATGCTCCATTTATTTATATAAATGATACCATACAAATTTACTCTTACAAAGCGTTTATGTTCGCTCAAAAACAAAAACAAAAAAAAACCTAAAACTAACACCCAACAACAGCGTCAAAACCAGAAAACACATTTAACTTATCCAACCAGATTGAAGTTGAAAAGGGAAAAGGTCAAGAATGTCTGGCGTGCGACGCGATGGGAAAGTAAATAAACGTAAAAGTGTATAATTTAAACAAATATTCGAACACACACAGGTAACACTGAAATATTTATAGCTTTTTCTCGTGACCGGCAAATTCCTGGCATAACTGGGCCACTGACTCACACAATAATGAAGTGGTTGCGAATGCGGCAGAAAAAGGCGAAGATAGTGACGACGGCAAAGAATTCTCACCACGAGCAACATTAAAATATTTGGGAGATTCAATAGACAGGCCAGACAACAACCACAAATTGACTACTCAAGTGAATAGTGAGATTTTTAAGCAGAAGTAAAGAACTATTCAAAGAATTTGAGAATTACGCATCAGTTAGGCTGGTTTAAATTCAATGAGGCGATTAATGAAAGGTACTCAGATGAGCGGTTGAGAAGATGAGAGTCAAGAATAATCCGCTATTAGCTAGTAAGAGAATATGAGAGCCATGAGCGTAAAATAACATTTTCAGCTAAGCATCTGAAGTGACTGGTTAACAATATTTATGATTCTTTATTATTATTATTATAATTTTCTTATTTACTATTTTTTTCTTTTTTTTTTAATTTTCTTATATTTTTTTCATACGTATACTCTTCTATTTTGCGTTATTCTATCGATCTTAAGTGGTTTATTTGGAGTAGACTCGTACGAGTACAATAAGCATATTTTGGTGGTAGCCTGAATAAGTCGTTAACGTGATTTTCTCAATCTTCAAAAAGTAAGCAGAAGAGGTTGGTCTAGCGGTAAAAAGTGACAAGACGAAGCAGCTCCGGACAATACACCAAAAGTATTCATGTATTGGGGCATACAACAGCGCTGTAAGCTAAGTATACATAGCTCGAATCTGTAAAGCAATTAGATCCAGCACCCCAAATGAAGAATAACTCTGACCAACAGGCACCGACCGCTTCTCACTCAGTAGTCAATTGAAAGAAGAGCTCCAATTTGCGGTGTATGTATTGATGTTTTCCACAAATGAAGGGAGCTACAGTTTTTTACGAGTAGCTTTTTAATGACACAAAATACACTCGGGCGCTTGCCATTGTTTGCCGGGGGCCGATAGCTTTTAGAAAAAACTTTTTGTATCAATTAGTGGTAGTCACACACCAACGCTTTCGGCTGCGACGGCCGCTCTCTCTTTCTCTCTCTCTCGCGATGAATAAAAGCCATGCTCTACAAGTCACCACTCTATGCTCTAATAGGAGCTAAAGGAAATATATTGAAATTAATACAAATCACCCATTGAAAATAAGTTTGAAATATTAGTTTGGGGAACAAGAAATTCATTGATTATTTTCGATAGATGGCTGTAGTGATCGATATCTCGTAAAGTATAGATCAAAGAATTTAAAGTTTATGCTCGTTGTAAAGGTGACATTTCACACTAAAAAAATTTGTTGCTGTTTTTTTTTTTTGTTCCATTCAGTGGAGAGTTACAGGGTGTTGACAATGGAAGTCAACAAAGGGAAAGTTTGGTATGCGGTACATTTTACAGTTTTTATCACAGAAATAATCGAAGTTGACCGGCAGGTTAGTAGTCGTAGCATTGCTCAGGAGCTAAGGATCGACCGTAAAGCAGTTTTAAGCCAATTGCGCAAAATAAAAAATAAAAACAATGGATTACTTTTCCCCTATGTTTAGGTAGGTTAGGTTACACCAAGTGTTAGTATGGAGAATTTATTTTATATTTTTTCTTTAATACACAGTTTGCATCATTTAAGGCCGAGAAGGCCGAAAACAGCAAATTCTCCAGAATGTGTACACTAGGGCGGGTCGATTTGTGGGGAGGCAAAAAAATCGCACATTGCTCTGTGAAAATCATATTCCAGGGATCAAAATAAGAAACTTTGCCGAAGGAACCATACCCCTAAAACGAATTCTGATGTCCCTCAATTTGGGTCGAACTTTTTAGTTTCTTTTCTCATGTAAAGGCCAAAAATGGTGATATTTTGAAATGATTGTATGGGGAACCCACCAGGGGAGTTCCAGGGGATGTGCCACTAACATGGGTGGATCGGCCATCCAAAGTTAGTGGGGGTCGGTCATACATTTGGACTCGATTGGAGCACTCTAAATGGGTCAAAGTGGGATTTTTCGTTCGACCGAAATTGGGGGACATCAGAATTCGTTTTAGAGGTATGGTTCCTTCGGCAAAGTTATGTTATGTATTATGTTATCTTTTAACTGTATTTTAAGACTTAGTATTAGTAAGAATATTTATTTGGAAAGGAAGTATAGCTGGTCTCCGGGAGCTCCTCTCAAAAAAGACGTTTTGCGGTGACCACTATATCTCTGAACGGGATCCTCTGAAATTAAAAAGCCAAACAGATTTCGTTAAAGTAATGTTAAATCTTGTCTTTTGGACAAAATGGCGGTTTCTCAACAAAAAATCCAAAATTTCGGCCTTAAATTGTTTATAAAAAAAAATATTTATCGGTGAGAAAAAATCTTCTATTAATTACTAAAAAATGTATTTACTCGTAAGAAGCTCGTGTTAAAATTAGAGACTAATCGGTTTAGCCGTTTTCGAGTAATGTTGGTCACCGACTTTGAAAAGACCATTTTGAGAAAAACGCGTTTAAAGTTTGCCTTGCACTTTAAAGCACTCTGAAACCTTTTCAAATTTGCGTGTAACTTCGAAAATATTCACCGGAACGATATTAAATTTTCTGTGTCTATTCTTAAATATACCCTATGGTCAGAAAGTACCGGGAATGTTTAAATAAAACAAAACAAAGTTAAATTTCAGGCAAATTCATTTTATCTCCTTCAAAATATGATCCGTCTGAAGCAAAACACACATATGCCAACATTTAACCCAGCCCTGGTAGGCCGACGAAGGGATGGCCTTCAGCACCTTAGACGCATTCTCTTTGATCTCCTCTATCGACTGAAATCTCCTTCCACGATGTGGTAATTTCAACTTGGGAAACAAAAACAAGTCGCACGGAGCCATTTCAGGTGAATACGTGGTACACGATGGTATTTACTTGGTGTTTGGTCAAATAATCCAGCACAATTTGGGCTCGGCGCTGTATATAAACCCTTAAGTAGGCTGCTAATGTTTTGATCTATCACACTTTTTAAGCTGAAAATGATGCAGAACCTAAGCAGATTATTCGTGTTTTAATAAGTGCACGGCAGTGGCAGAGTATGTGTCGTTGACTTCGTAACATATGTTGCGTGTATCGTTCTGCACTATGATCGAGTGAGGCAGTGTCCCCACTACAAGTTTACAGTCTTTCCTGGGAAAAGATAAAATATAGATTGCAGACCTGACGTTGTGCTTGCGTAGACTGTTTTTCGCGATACAGTATGAGTTGGCTCTTTCCCTCCTTGAATTCGCTTCCTGAATCATTGCTGCATGTTTTTCTAGTCATTGTTTGCAAAGAGGTGGTTGCATATCGGCCGTGCCACCTACTGGAAGATTAGCGCCTGCTTTGGCTAGTATATCCGCTTTCTCGTTTCCTTCAATTCCCGTGTAGATGGTGGCTTCTTTCTCAGTTTCTAGCTCATCCATCTTGTTCCGTCATTGCCGTACGCAGTGTAAGTTTGTCATTACAGCTGCTATTGCCTTGATGTCTTCTTGGCTGACAATATAAAAGTTTATTTGCGAGATCGGGGGAGTGTTCACTATGGCTAAGTCTGTGGCTTTCGTTACATCGAATCTAATGTAATATATATTTTTCCCCAAACAAATATACTACATATTTTATTTCCTACAATTTTTTAAGCGAGCGTAAATTTAATCACTTCGCGAAGGTACGGTGTGGACTCATAGTCGAGATTTTGGACAGCGAAAAGCTTTTAGTATTTACTTGGATCAGCTTGCTTCACTCTTGCGCTATCCAGTAATCTATCAAATTTTACATAAAAAAAAATAAATAAGTAGAAGTCAAAGATGCCAAGTAGTTTAGGGCACACAAAAAATTGTGCTAGTCACTGAAGAAGAACATGATGAATAATTTTTTCGTTTTTTAATAAATTGAAGAGCGTATGTATGAAAAACTTAGAAATATTTCTTCCATAAAAGGGAAATTGGCAGTTACAAAGTTCATTTTGCTGATTCACAAATAATACATTAGCATATAGCATATTATGTGGTTGTTGTGGTTGTAGCAGCATGTACGGAGAATGCTGCTGGAGTGACAGTCCTTGGCTGGATATATATGTATCTGGGCCGTTCCGGTAACGCTTTTTCAATGTGCGTGAGCTAAATCGACATTTTTAGTGTAAGTTTTTCATGTAAATACATACCTAAAATAATTTTAACTTAAAAGCAATTTAATCCTTTCGAAAGCTCCAAAATACGTAGAAACTCAAAAAAAAAAAGAATTTACCGGTAGCATACTTTTAGGGATCACATTAACGGAAATAAAAGCAGATACTACTGTTCGGTGTGCGCAACTAACTAACTAATGACGAGAAAATATTCTCAAAATTTTCCGAAAGCATTTCGGAGTAAGTTTGAACCTCCCTGGTTCACCGCTGATTTATATGAATGGATATGTATTGCATTTGCTCCCAATTAAGCTCGCAAAGTTAGCGCTTTTCTACTAAGACTCTCTTTAGACGCGCAACTAACTGCCTAAGTGATTAACTTAAACTAACATCCTGATGAACTGATTGGTGTGTGGTTTGGAGAACATAAGTAGCACAAAAGAGTAAGACCCTTTGCTCTATGCCTGCCCTGTAAACGACCAGAAGAAAGTTATTAATAGTGAAAATATGAAAAAATGCTTGTTGATTTTCTGTTGCCAAGTCGACGCGTCGATTTGGTTCTTTACTCAACTCATTTATTGGCTCTTGCAATCGTTTCTTAGACTTTTTCTTCTTTTTATTTTGCCAAACAACTACTGCATAAATGCTCTCATAACGTGCGCACCTTTTGCAACAGTGGTGGCGAACAACAAGCGCTCGCATTATTATTAGATTGTAAGCGCTGTTCGATGTCGCGGTTGTGAGTTGCGATAATTGCAGCTCAAAACACCAGCACTGAGCGTAAATTCAAAAGCCGGCAAGAGCGCCAACAAATGGGTTGTTAAGCGCGGTGTAGAACGGCGGCTCAACAGTTGGTCTAAGCGAGTGGGGTTTTGGTTCGAACGTTCGTTTATTCGTTTGTTCGTTTGCTGCTTGGTTGGCTGGTTCGTTGGCTAGTTGCTCTGCTTAAGCTTGCCTTTGTGGTTTAGGTTTTTTTTGCACTGCTGTTACAGCTTTTGTTATTGCAGGCATTGTTGCGTTGCATTTTTTGTTGTGTCTTTGTGTTTGTTGCTGCTTTTTTTTGTTGTTTTTTTTTGCTGGGCGGCTTAAGTGCGCAACGAACTTGCGCGCGCTGAGACATTGAGACTTGAACTTGTCAACTGCGCGTGGCTTAACTTCCCTTGTTATTGTTGTACCAGTTGTTGTAAAACACAATACTTACGGTTTAATCTCTCTATATACGACATTTATACATTCGTATATCTGTAACAATTTGGCAGCCACCCATCTCTACTCAAGCTCGTCAGAGCTCAACTAAGCGCTCTCGTTTAACTCAGATTTGTGTTCGTGGACTCCCGCGTGCGCTCGTCGTAGCACAGGTGCGCGTTGTGTTGGCGCTAAACACTCCGCTTGAGCTGCTTGTTTGTTGTACACACTAATTTTACATACGTATTTATGCATGTATGTACCTGTGTGTATATGTATGTGCGCACCCGCTGAGTTTAGTTGCTGGCGAACATGCTCGCTTACCTTTATTCGTTGGCGTTTTGAATTTAGTTTGTTGCGAGATTTCAAGCGTTTAAGTTTAGCCATTTTTTGTGTTATCGTAGCACAAGTGAAGCTAAAAAAACTTACCGAATAGCGTTGCTCGTTTAAAGAAAATTGATATTTGAAGAAGGTTGAAAAGAATTATTTCAGTAAACGATTAGGAAAAGTTATAAGAAAATATTTTACTATATTTTTGTGAATTTGCAAAATTGAAAAAGTTTAAAATTAACCAAGCAGAATTAAACTAATAAATGGAGAGGTGTTAACGGGATTAGGCAA
Organism: Anastrepha obliqua; assembly: GCF_027943255.1. NCBI lineage: Eukaryota > Metazoa > Arthropoda > Insecta > Diptera > Tephritidae > Anastrepha > Anastrepha obliqua. The sequence goes on along the minus strand of NC_072896.1, from coordinate 112,036,442 downwards.
AAGAGAAAACATTGAAAAAGAGAAGGTATTTAAAAAACTTACTTTATTTCGCAAAAAAATAAATTTTACAAGCAAAGCAGTAATTTTCATTATTTTAAACTGAAATTTGATATTCAAATTGAAGTTTATTGAACTGACCAGAAATTGCACAACTGTAAATTGGGTATAACTTGAAAAAAAAAAAAAAATTTTAAATTTTTGTTAGTAAAGCAGCAAATAAAACTAAAAAATTATTTACAAATATAGTTTTATATACGATAAGAAATATTATATGATAAAAAAAATATTTGAAAAAAATTTTGGCTGAGGGAAAGCAGCTTTTAATTGTTTGACAACCAAAAAAAACTGACAAATACCACTAAAAATATTGTTTAAAACTATCTTCAAAATAAAGAAGGCAATTAATAAATTTATCACATAATTCTGAGAGTGCGCACAAGAACAAAAAAAAAAAAAAACAAAAAAAAAAAACACCAAAGAAAACAACACAAAAAAACCAGAAAAATGTGCAGCAAAGCAAAAAATGTAAAAAAACTTAACTAATTTCCAAAAAGAAAATAACAATTTAAAAAAAATAATAATTTTTAATAAAAAAAATATAAATACATAAATATATATAATTTTAAATACAGATATATAAAAAACTCGAAATTAACAGAGAAAAACATTTGACAAATAACAAAATTTAGGTTTTCAAAAATTTTGAATATTTCAGAGAAAATTTAAATACAAAATTATAACCAAAAGTTCCAATTATTTACAAATTAAAAAGTTCTAAATTAAATATTATAATTAAAAATAATATAAAAAGTTCCAAAATAAATATAATTATAAAAAATAACAAAACCTAATAATAAAAAATAACAAAAAAATAGCCGAATAGCACGAAATAGCATTCAATCATCAAACGAGGAAACAAAAATTAGAAATTACGACAGTGAAAAGTTTGGAAAAATAAATCAGTTAAAATTATATTAAAAAAATTTATAAAATTTTGAATATTTCAGAGTAAATTAAAATACAAATTTGCCACCAAAAGTTCTAATTATTTGCAAATAAAAAAAAACCTAAAATAAATAAAATAATAAAAAATAACAAAATGTCGTAATGTGTAAGAAATAAAAAAAAATAATAATCGAATAGGAAAAGCATTCAAAATTTAAAACTTCGGGAAGTTTCATATACTTCAGCAAAAATTAAGACAAAAGTTTTCAGTTAAAAAATTTAATATTATTATAAATCGAAAAGTTCCAAAATAAATACAATTATAACAAAAAAAAAGTAGTCACTTTAGAGTTCAAATTGCAAATTCTAAAAGCTCCGAGCATTTAAAATAATTAGAAAGAATAAAAAAGAATTTATAAAGAAATAAAAAAAATGGAGCGATAAGTTTGAAATAGTTCGGTGGAAATAAATACAAAAATTTGAAAATACAAAATTACAAATTACAAAATACAAATTATTTGCGATAAGATCGGAATAATGCGAAAATTAAAAAAAAATAAAAGAAAAAAAAATAGCGATATATAGAAAAATGTTTGCATGTCACGGATGAACATTAAAATTTACAAATAAAAATTACAAAAAGAAAGAAACAATAAATAGTACAAAAAAAAAAAACAAATTTAAAACCTACAGAAATTGAAGTAAAAAATCAAAAACTTGCGAAAAAAATGTTTGCATGTTACGGATGAACATTAAAATTTGCAAATAAAAGTACCAAAGAAAAAAAAAATTATCCAAAAAAAAAAACATGTAAAAGAAAGTTTTAAACTTACAGAAGCTGAAATAAAATAACAAAAGCTTACTTCCAAAAAAAAAAATAAACTCGCGGCATATAGAAAAATGTTTGTATGGCTCGGATGAACATTAAAATTTGCAAATACAAACTACAAAACTACTATAAAAAAAATTGTACAAAAAAACTAGTTTAAAACTTTTAGAAACTTAAATAAAAAACCAAAAACTTGCGAAAAAAAATTCACGACATATAGAAAAATGTTTTCATGGCACGGATAAACATTAAAATTTACAAATAAAAAACAAAACTTCACAAAGAAAAAAAAAAATTTTTTTTTGAACTTACAGAAATTGAAATAAAAACCAAAAATTCGCTCGACCTTTTCAAATTTCAATTTCAAAAAAAAAAACTAGCTTGACATACAAATATGAGAAAAATGTGCAAATAAAACCAAAATCCATATTTTTATTTCGCTGATTTAATTTCTTCATTTATTATCAGTACCAATTAGAATATTAAGAAAAAAAAAAAAATTAAATTAAACAAACTATTAAAAATATTAAGAAAAAAATAAAAACTGAGCAAAACATTTAAATACATCGGTCAACAGTTTTAGATTCTCGTACAAACCGAAAAATTCAGTTAGTTAAAAAAATTACTTCGGTCAACAGTCGTAAATTCTCGTCGAAACCAAAAATTCGGTTAGTTAAAAAAACAAATGGCTCTAATTTTTTGGCAAGAGAATAGTAAACTTGAAAAAAAAACCAATATAAATATATATTCGAACGGCTCTACCATAAAAGCCAAAGCCGCCGTTGAAAGCAAAGAAAGTCTGCAAATGATTCAGTACAAATAAAAAATTAAAAAATAAAAAAATAAAAAAAGTAAAAATACTTCATCGTTGATTTGAACGGCAAAAATGCTCTAACTGGTATACGAAACATAAAATTTTTTTATGGGTTTAATTTTGCATGACAATTTCAAAAGTTGAGACGCAAAATTTAGACGCTATTGTGAAAAAAGTTTAATTCTTTTTTAATTTGCTGCCCATTTGTAGTGGCAAAACAGCAGAACTAACAAGCGAAGTCAATAGCCTTAGTTGCAAATTAATTTTAAATAAATAAATAATAATAATAATAAAAATAAGAGAGGTGCAAGGTACTAAAAAATTCTTAAGAATTTACAAATTGCAGTCCAAAAAATCCTAATACAATCCCAGTATTTATGAAGATTAGGAGTCTAAAGGAAAATGTTTGATATGAACGCCGATAATGGCTGTGAGTCGCATAGCGGCAGAATTGCCGGAGTTCAAAAACCTTTAACAAAACATTTTTCTCTAATCGTGGTAGCCCCTCAGCTTTGAGTGAGTTTCTGCTATGAAGAAATCTGTATGAAATAAAACTTTTTTATATGAAAAAATCAGGTATGGAAACACACATGAGTTGACTTTTCCGCGAAATTAGAGGCTTGGCGTTTTCTTAAAATCTATGGTCTGCTCCATGCGAACCATCCAGAGACGATTGATGCTTTAAAACACGAAATCGAAGTTGCCATTCATGAAATTGGAGCCCAAACAATCCAAAATGTGCTTAAAAATTGGGTTGATCGAATGACCTACTGTAAAGCCAGTCGTGGCAGTCATTTGAACGATATTATTTTTCATTCATAAATGAAAGTGTTCAATCTTCAAAATAAAAAAAAAAGTTTGAAAAAATATTGATAAGTTTTTTTTTTTATAGCCGATTCAAAAAGCAAATTTTACATGACTCACCCTGTGTAGGACGTAAAATAAAATATAGCACCTCACCATATTGACAATTTTTAACTATTTAGTTATTTAATTTTAAATTTAAATAATTTTTTTTTTTTGTAAAATTATAGTTCATTCTATAATAAAAACCATACTAATCCAAGTTTCCAACTTTATGTAAGATTTATAAATGTTCGACAAATTTATATCGAAATTTCAAAATTTTTAAGCAGAATTTATAAAAAATATTTCGAGAATGCAGTTTGATAGGCCAATGAATTTAGGTATAACAAAGTGTAGATTAGATTAGATTAGATTTGTGGGGGGTTGAACAAGTCCAAGCACTCAGTCAGTAGACCATTGTACTATACTACCCGAATAGATATCAGTACAAAGAATAGAGATAGGAAAGATAAAAGGTGGATGGTGAAAACGGACAAATTAGTTTGAGGCCACTCTTCCACAAATCCTTAGATTCATTGATGAATTTTAAGAGATCCGGAAGAGGAAGAGTATGAACTTTGTCCATACTCAGTATATCGCAACCCAATATCCTAAGTCTGATTCTGGAAATTGCAGGACAGCTACAGAGAAAATACTCTAGAGTGTCGTCATCCTCAAGGCAGAATAGGCATATCGGACTGTCTACGACCCCCATGGCGGCCATATGCTGACCACAGACGTTGTGCCCTGTGATTACACCCACCAGTACTCTCAGGTTCGTTTTGCTGAGTTTTAGGAGAAAGGTCGCTGTTATCCTGTTTGTTTCTTTCACAAAGCACTTGGCTACTCTGCACGAGTTCAACTCAGACCAACGAGCTCTGTGGGTAGACCTCATGAAATCCTCAATCCATAGTTGAATCGATGCGGAATTGACACCTAGAAGGGTTCAGGGCCTAGTGGTATACTTGCAGAGCCTTCATTGGCCACTTTATCAGCTAACTCATTCCCTGTAATACTACAATATCCAGGCACCCAAATTAGACTAAGTTTGTTGTGTTTTGCAACACTGTTCAGTTTGGTCTTACATTCACTGACTAACTTCGAAGAGCAGCGTCACTTTTTCTCAGTTAGCCAGTACGTCACATTCAAGTTGGCATAGACTTCCGTAAGGAATACCGTGGCCATCTGTCCTGTGGCATAGGAGTACTTAGTGTCTTCGTCTAAATACCAGCCAGATCCGCTTCCATCACTGGTTTTGGATTCGTCGGTGTAGAATGAGTGCTGATATCCCATTAATAGGTTTTTTTTTTGTCGGGACAACTAGCCAGACTCAGACATTAATTAAGTCCATTGTACTACACTTAAATTCCCTTTTAATTTTCTTTAAATCTACCCGATCTCCGAAGAAATCTGCGTAGATCTTGTGGTGCCAAGGAGCCAAGATGGTCGCTTCTTAACACATCAGTGCCAAAGACCTCAAACCTGATTCGAGCTAAGGCGGGGCAGACACACAGGAAGTGGTCCGCCGTCTCATCCGCCTCTTCACAAGCTGGGCAGAGTACACTGTCTGAGATGCCCAACCTTTCCATGTGCTTCGCCCACAGAAAGTGGCCCGTCATCAGTCCAACCAGCCGTCTGCATTCCCTCTGCTTAATGACAGAAGGGTTTGCGACAGTCTGTCGGACATGGCAGGTAACATCATAACATCTCGCTTGTGGGTGGTAGTTACCCATTTGCAAACCGTGGCTGTGATGGCCGCAGAAGGGAGTGGCAAAACGGGCTCTGGGCCAAAGAAGTTGGCCTCAGAGCCCATCTTAGCTAAGGAGTCAGAGGTCTCGTTACCCGCGATACCCACGTGTCCCGGGACCCATGTTAGCATCAGGCTATTATGTCTACCGACAGAGTTCAGCCTGGATTTACAGGACTTGACTACCCCTGATGTGGTTGGAGGGCTGTCTAAGGCCATAAGCTTGGCTGTCGCTGCAGACACATATAGATCTGCCTCTCCATCGTTTTTCCACAACAGAGTTCATCGCTTCCTGAACTGCATACACTTCCGCTTGAAACACAGAGCATTCCAAGAGCGAAATGCAGTTTTGTCCCGCTGGATTCCACGTATACTCCAGAGCCGGAGCCATGCTCGGTCCTGGAGCCATCCGTAAAAATGCGAAAACAGTGTTTGCCGGGCTCATTTTCTGAGTCTCCCCACAACTGAGCCTCTGGTAGCACTACACTGGGTTCTCTGGACTTAATCATTGGTCTAATAAATTGTAAGTTAAAAGTATCTCAAAAACCGGGTACAATATTGACATATTTTCCCTCTGACGGTATTGCGTATGTCCTTCCCTGTAAAAAACTTTGTAGATTTTTTATATGAAGAAAATGTGCAAAACCGTCAAGAAAAAAAAAATTATCTAAAATCAATAGGATCTTCTGGCAACTTTGGACTTGCACTTTATTGTACTAGAATTTAATGGGCTACAAAAATGCATACTTAGTTTCTATTGATTCTAATTAAAAAATTTCATTTTATAAAAAAAAAAAAACGAATGAATCTACAAAAAGAAGAATAATAGTCAGAAATCGTCAAAGTATCGACATGAAACATTTTACAGTACCGTTATAATTTCCCCATATACAGCTTTACCAGCGTGAATATGAAAATTGCGTTGTAACTGTTGAAATATGACCTTATTCCCCCTCATTTTTTTGTTACGACTTTGTACACAAAATCTCCTGCCAGTTTCTATTCGTAATCAATAACGGTAACGATAGCAATGATGACATAAAAATATATTATTTTTGTAAACAATAAAAAGCGAGAGCAATAAAACACAAACAATTTTACGAATGAGTCAAACAATAACAACAGCGGGGAAAAAGCTCCGAAACAAGAAGAAACAACTTTTTTGATGTTCGTCGGCTTAATTGTTTTTTTTTTCTTTTTCTTTTTGTGGAAAGTAGAAATATTCAAAATTTGAACTCATGATTAGGTTTTTAGAACTCGTAAAATTCGTAATTTTCGTTCGATTGGAACTATAATTTTCAAGTCAAAATAAAAATATTTTTGGAAAATATTAGTTTTAATAAAAATAATTTTAATAAAAATTATTAATAAATTCTTATTTTCGCAAAGATATTGAATACTTAAGTCGATTTTAAATATGCTCTTCCTCGTAGGGAGTTTTTCATGCAACCATCACATTTTATTCTTAATCAGATTCTCTTTGAAAAATGTACACTTATTTAGGGTCAAATTATTACTATATTAGAGAAACATTAAATCTTAAAATCATTATGGGGGTAGATACATAGATGGGTAGGTGAAATGGTTGAATCACGAGTCTGACACTCTCCAAGTAGCACTAAATTGCCGGCAGGTATCTACATCCAATCAGAGCTGTTAATGTAATGGAGAAGGTTAACGGTATGCAGGTTAGCGCACTACTCCAGGCTGTCGAAGAAAGGAGCACCCAGTGACCTTAATTGTCTAACAGCCAAACACAGACATCTACAGATAAAGTGCTCAACAATCTCGTTCTCTGAAAGGTCTCCACAGCGCTATTGTACTGCGGTCAAAGAGTTTTCGCAGAAATGGAGCTCCTTTTGTTCTGCGCTTTTCTGAGAAATAAGTTGTGCAATTCCCCTTTAACAACAGTGAGGAGGATGCAGACAACTGGGTAGAACAAGGATAATAGATACCAGGTTTGCTCGTTAGGTATGGTGAAAAGAAAGAGGTTGTCTGTAAAGTCGGTTTACTGGCGATAGTTTAACGTGACAACGTCATAAGAAAATACTGATGTAATAGTTGCAATTTTCAAAACGAAATTGTAATTTTATTTGTTTGATAGATTTTTTGTGCGGATATAGAGAAGGAGGTAAATGGAATCGCAATGGAATTAGTCAAGTTACATTTACACAATCGTGAAAAATGACGAAACATTTATCAAATTCATGAAAGATATCTTCAATTTCGATTGTGCATCAGACGTTAATAAGTCCACTACACTAAGAGGCACCATCATTGATTTGCCTTTTTCAAGACACTTTACACTCGAAACACTCCCTTTCATTTCCTACTTTTCCTATCATCGTCCTATTCTCAACAGAGAAATGGTTCATTACCATGCACACAGGAAGAAGGCATATGCAAATACAAGTATGTGAATTTATATACCTACATATGCGCATATACATACATATACATACATATATATGCTCACTCAAGTAGGACAGAGCCAGATGTCGAACGTTGCCGAACGCCGGGGCCGATTGTGCTCTTTGTCGTTCGTTCCGCGCTCTCGCTTGCAGTTCAAGCAAGGTAACGACGCATGAGCAAGATAACGACGCATTTTTTAGTGCGTGCAGCCGGCCACATCGCATTATAAGACGTTATCATGTCAAAAAATTGTTTGAGGGGAACTTTGAATTCTGTGAAACACAAAACGAATGACGTCGGCATATCTGGCGAATTCGCTCCGAGACGAATAACGGTCTGCTAGGTAGTACACCTCTAAAAATCTTTTCACCATGTGGGTAGAATACCTCTGAACCCAATTCAGTCGACCTCTTCCTGGCAAGCTCAATAGCAATTTCATTTCCCTCTATGTTCTTATGCCCAGGAACCCAGATCAGATAAAAGACATCTGTACACCAGTACTTCCCTGTACACCCAAGATATTTGATCTCCTCCCTACGGGGGTTTAGCGTTGTTCGCGGCTTGGCTATCGGAAAAAGTGTTAATATCTCCCTCGATCCTACATTTGCTAAGCATTCTGCACGCCTGCAGCATCTGCCTGTAAAACACTAGCAGTATTCGGCCGTTTTAAGGAAATAAATAAATTGGCTGATTTAGAAAAAACCCCTGCTACGACTCTCGATTCCATCTTGGAACCGTCAGTGAAGACAGAGCAGACAGCAGCATTCCCCGTATGTAAGTATGGGGAATATTTATGCTCCTACAACAACAACAACAGGTACCAGCCTCGTTACAGATTTTCCCCTCATTCCAATACTGCATTCAGGGAAAAATTGCCCTGTCACGACCCTCAAACTCCAGTTTGTGGATAGAGCAAACCGGTACGAAGTTCAGGGGAAAGTGTTAACTATCTGAATATGCTACCATGTCTCTTGAGAGATTGCCTTCGGAGGCCAATTTCCCCTAGCCCGATTGCACTTTGAACAGCGATGCAAATAACGTGAAAGTGGATGGGAAGTAAGTGCAAAATGACATTAACGTGGGAGTAGGAGAGCGAAATTTTATCAATACACAATTTGCCTCTTTTTTATGTAAAGCAAAACAAAAATAGTACTCATGACCTTGCAAATGAGCTATTTTATCTCCCAAAAATGAGCATTCAATTGAAGTCAGTTGAAATTATACAAGGAAAAGAAAATTAACGCCGAAGTGAAAATATGAAAATACTCTTATTTCCGTTCGGAACCTTAATAAATTTAAAATGTTCTAAATTGCCCAGCAGAATATATTTAAGAGTGAAGAAAAAATTACTGCAGAAATCATTTTATTAATGCGAGCCGGCTGGTACTAATTTATGCTCGAATATATTTGTACGTACGCACAAATGAATATATGAAGAGAAAAAACTTCTGTAAAAAACTAGTCAGTCATTGAGGCCAATTTAGTTCATAAAACCCAACTCATTTTAAGTATTTGAATCAATTTACTAAAAATATACTCTGGTACGCGCTAGCCCACGCAGCTGAGCAACCTTCATCGCCTAAAAAACCGCATAGTGCAAATTGCATTGGAGTTTTGCCATTGTACTTTTCGTGAAAAGACAGCGGGTGGTAAACTTTTATTATAATTTTTTTATTTTAATTCATAAATTTTGTAGCACCTAAAAGGTGCACACATACATAGAAGTTTGTTGAGTATTTTCAGGTGTTATTCTGCACTCATAAGCAAGCACTTCAACAACTACTGTTCACCTCAGGCCGCATGTCTGACCGGCAGTGTGAGCGCATGCGCACAGCATCACAAGTGATAACAAACGCGTTAATTTTTGCTGGCGGCTGCCACCATCGCCTACGCAAAAGTCATGACAAATACGAACGCAGTCAACTCGAAATCGGCCACTATGCACACACACACGCACATGCGTGCTCGTATAACGAAAAAGTTAACAGCCATAAATTTGAAAAAAAAAAAACATAATTATAGCTCGCATAATAGACCACCACCACCGCCTAAGCCACTTGATCACTTGGCACTTCATTGTTTACCCGTGCCAAGCCATTAGTAACCTCGGCCACCGTCGTTCATCGCCACATGTGGGACATTCTTTCCCCACCTTACCTTAACAGTTGGTCTGTTAGACTTGGCGTTTGTTGGTCACCAACAGTTTGCTGTTCGCAGTTCACTAGCATTGTAATTGTCTCTTTGTGGCTTTGTGCCTTTGTGTCTTTGTATGTTCGTGTATTTATCGACATACGTTGGCTTCTCTGCAATATTCAAACACTTGGACAGACATCTGTTTTGGTCATTGTCATTTGTGAGTTTTTGCAAATACTTTTTTTTTGTTTTTTTTTCGTATGAAAAATGTATTAAGTAATTCTTTTTCGCGTTAATGTCATTAGCTCCAACATAGAAATATTATAATATATATTTGGTCTGGCTTTTTTCGGTTTGGTATTCTACTATTATTTTCCCTCTGCTTATAACTTTTTATTGTTTGCCAAATTTGGTTTTGGTGCAGTGTGGTTTGGTAGCTTCAGGTATCTCTACATTCGTTAGTAGTTGCTGAAACGCCAAATGAATTCTGAGAAGTAATTTATGAGTGTCTTTTCCTTTATGTCATACTTGAGAAATGATGTATCATTTATTACTTTGGTAAATTTATGAAATCATTGAAATGTTAAACAAAAAAATTGGGAAATTAGTAGTGCAAATTTTGGGCATTATTACATAAATCTTTACTCCATAAAGTAGTATATGTTTTTAATTGAGAATAAGTACGTACAACTTTTGTTGGAACGCACATACACATATACATAGATGTACACTCTCAGAGTAACGAGACTGTTAACTTCAATCAGAGATAGTCATCAGCAGAGAAGCGATATTTTGCTATTCTGGATATCTCACTAACCAAAAGCAACCAGAATCTCAGATTCGTTGCACAGCATTTGGAATTACGCAGTGGAGAAATGTTTGATTGCGTTTTCAGCAGCAAGAGAGTCGTCTACATAAAATGAGTACCATTGTTATTTGAAAGAACTGTTGTGCTTATGAATTTGTTAAACAGAATGCACCGGTAGTTAAAGAGTGAAGTGATTTTACCATACTAGGATTGTATTCGACCAAATACTCAGAATACGCTAAATCTTGGAAAAGACCCATGAAAGGAGAATCGACACACACCATCCTTTCGTCGAAAGCTGCATTCGGCAGTACGGAAAGGAGTTACTTGTATGCCGCGATGTCTGAATTTGGTATCCCCGCAAAACTAATACGGCTATGCAAGATGACGTTGCTCAACACCAGCAGCGCCGTCAGAATTGGGAAGTACCTCTCCGAGCCGTTTGATACCAAACGATGTTTCAGACAGGGTGACTCGCTGTCGTGTGACTTCTTTAACCTGATGTTGGAGAGCATCGTACGAGCCGCAGAACTTAATCGCTCAGGCACAATATTTTATAAGAGCGTACAATTGCTGGCGTATGCCGATGATATTGCATCGGCCTGAACAACCGCGCTGTTAGTTCTGCCTGGGTCTGGTGGTGAACGAGGACAAAACGAAGTACCTCCTGTCATCAAACAAACAGTCAGCGCACTCGCGTATCGGCACCCAAGTCACTGTTGACAGTTACAATTTCGAGGTTGTAAAAGACTTCGTTTATTTAGGAACCAGCATTAACACCGAGAACAATGTCAGCCTTGAAATCCAACGTAGAATCTCTCTTGCCAACAAGTGCTACTTTGGACTAAGTAGGCAATTGAGCAGTAAAGTCCTCTCTCGACGAACAAAACTAACACTCTACAAGACTCTCATCATGCCCGTCCTAACGTATGGTGCAGAAGCGTGGGCGATGACAACATCCGATGAAGCGACGCTCGGAGTGTTTGAGAGAAAGATTCTGCGCAAGATTTTTGGACCTTTGCACGTTGGCAACGGCGAATATCGCAGACGATGGAACGATGAGCTGTATGACCTTTACGACGACATAGACATAGCGCAGGGAATAAAAATCCAGCGGCTACGTTGGCTGATTCATGTCGCTCGAATAGATACAAGCGCTCTGGCTCTGAAAGTATTCGATGCGGTACCAGCTGGTGGTAGTAGAGGAAGAGGAAGGCCTCCTCTGCGTTGGAAAGATCAGGTGGAGAAAGACTTGGCTTCACTTGGTGTGTCCAATTGGCGCCGGTTAGCACGAGAAAGAAACGACTGGCGCGCTTTGTTAAACTCGGCCAAAATCGCGTAAGCGGTTATCGCGCCAATTAAGAAGAAGAAGAAGGATTGTATTACGTTTCTTGAGACCTCTCTCTGACTTCGAAACTATGGTTGAACGCAAGCCTTTACTTCTGTACCAGAAACTATTTCTCAAACAACAGAAACTTTTTTAGCAGCAATACTGCGTTGAATAGTCCAAATATCAATTCATAAGGGAGGGAAAAATTACTGATATGTTTGGGTTATTCAGGCTTCGACTTATTCAGATGGTGTAAAGATTTTTTGGCTGAAACAGGAAAAGAAGGGGGGAAAAACAAAACAAAAAAAAAAAAAATATGTCTAAAAAACAAAAACTATCAAATAAGTTCAATTACATGAGATAAAATAAAATAAAGTAAATAAATAAATTAGCATAAAATCAAGAATAAAGTATGAAAATTTCATAAAAATAAAAATTCCATAAAATAGAAAAATAGAACAAATAATAATATGAAAAATACAATAAAATTATATAAATTAAAGTAAAATTAAGATAAACGAATTGAAACGAAATATATTAAAACGAATTTAATATAATAATAGATTAGATAAAATAAAGTTAAGAATAAAATGAAGTTAAACTAATAACATAAAAAACTTAAACAAAGTAAACTAAAGTAAGAAATAAACATAATGCTTTAAAAAAGAAAAAATATATATACTAAAAATTACATAAACCAAATTAAAATAAAACGGTGAAATAAAATAATTAATTTATAAAAATACTAAAATATCAGCAAATAAAACAAAATGTACTTAAGTAAATTAAAAAGCAATAAAATAAATTAAAATTGAGCAAACTACTTCTGCTCAAATATGAATGGGACGGTATCAATAAAACGGTCCGCGGATGACATATGGCAAAAATAAATTTTTTGTTTTTTGGTAGGACTGTTATAAGCTTACATGGCAAATTTCAGCGTGTTATGTCACATAGTTTGTTTTCTGTGCTACTGTAAACAAGTCAAGCTCGAGTGTGTTCTTCGAATTTAACGATGGAAATTCAAAGAATTTGTTTGAAATCTTGTTATTTCACCTTAAAAATGTTGCAGACAACCTATGGGGACTCTGCTCTATCGTGTGCACGTATTTTCCAGTGGTACAAGTCGTTCAAAGAGGGCCGTACATCGGTTGAAAACTTGCCTCTTGAACGTCGTCCAGCAACATCAGTAAACGACGAAAACATCGGAAAAGTAAAGGATTACGAAGGTGTGGTGCACTCGAAGTTCTTTCCGAAAGGCCGATCGGTTAACGCTGAATATTATTTAGACGTTTTAAAGCGTTTGCGCGAGAACATTCGTCTTAAAAGGAAGGAATTGTGGGACAACAAGCCATGGTTCTTGCATCACGATAATGCACCAGCTCACACATCACGTCTTGTTCGCGATTATTTGAACAAAAATAATGTTAATATCGTTCCGCAAGCACCGTATTCGCCTGATATGGCTCCATGTGACCTTTTGCTGTTTCCCAAGCTCAAATTGCCGCTTCGTGGAAAACATTTTGAGACAATTGAAGTCATAAAAGAGAATTCGAAGAGCACACTCCAGCTTGACTTGTTTAAATGAAATTAAGTTAAGTTAAAATATAACAAAATAAAATAAAGAAACTCCACAGAATAAGTTAATTTAATAAAATGAAATAAATCATATTAGGCTAAAATTAAATTAAAGAAATTCAAAAATAAAGTAATTGAAATGAAAAAGAAAATAGACAAAATTTCAAAAAAAAAATTAAAATTACAATAATGAAATGAAATAAATTAAAATGATTTGAACTTAAAAAAATTAAATAAACCTAAGTTTTTATTAAAGAAAATAAAATAAAACAAAATAAAAAAAAACTTTTATAAAATAAACTAAATTAAAGTTTAAATTAAGTAAAAAAAAAATTTTATAAAAGGAAATGGAAAATATTTAAATGAAACAAAATAAAAATCAAAAATTTTTAATATATAATAATTAATAATCAATTAAATAAAACAAAATTACAATAATAAAATTGACCAAATTAAAATGGGATCAACTTAAAAAAAATGTAAAAATAATAAAATAAACTTAAATTAATTAAAAAGAACATTTTATAAAAGGCAATGGAAAAAATTTTAAATGATATGCAATTAAAAACAAAACATTTTCCGAAAACTTTATGAAATAAATTACAATAAAATAAAACAAATTTAAAATAAAAAATTAGTAAATTAAAATGTCTTAAATTAAGAAAAGATTAAGTTAAAATATTAAAAGATTAAGTTAAAATGTTAAAATTTATTTTAAATTTAATGAAATTAACCAACATAAAATTAAAAATTAAATTGAAATAATAAAGCAACATTAAATAAAATAAAAAAAGAACTAAACGAAGCATTTTATAAAAAAAATTTAAATGAAATAAAATGAAAAAAAAAACCATAAAAAATGCTCAAAAATATTAAAACATTTATTGTAATTTATGTTAACATAATAGCATGAAGTAAATTAAAATTACCTAAACTTAAAAAGGATTAAAATTAAAAACAAAATTAAATAACTTAAAATAATAAAATTTAATTAAAATAAATATAAACTTACATAAAAATAGCAGGCTGCAAGGTCGTAGCCTATGCAGATGATATTGCTCTCTGCGTGTCAGGCAAACACCTGAATACCCTCACTGAGCTCATGCAACGCTCAATCAATATTCTGTCAAAATAGTGCACCGAATGCGGACTAAATGCGAATCCAGCAAAGACAGATCTTGTTCTCTTCAATAGGAAACAACAATCTCCTCCACTGCAAACAATAACTTTAAAAGGGGAATCATTACTCCTATCTGATTCAGCTAAATATCTAGGAGTTATTCTAGATAGGAAGTTGAGTTGAAAATTGAACATAGAAAACAGATGTAAAAAAGCTTTCATAACTCTCTATACTTGTGAGAAAGCTATAGGCAAAACCTGGGGTTTTTCACCTCGGATCATTTATTGGATATATACCTCGATCATCAAACCGATACTCTTCTACGGTGTGGTTGTATGGTGGACAGCACTCGAAAAACGGTGTAGAGTAGCCACAATTGATCGAATCCAAAGAACAGCCTGCCTCCTGATAACAGGATGCTTAAGTACAACACCTACTAAGGCTCTAAATACGTTGCTTCACTTGTTCCCTATCGATCTGGCTGGTAAAGCGATTGCAGCGAAAGCAGCGACACGCATGAATGCTATATCGAAATGGAATAAGTATTTTGGCCATTCGGCCATACTGAACAGGAACACTGTTATCTCTTCCGACATAGACTATCATGTAAGTCTTCCATCACCACCCTTGCTATTCTCCTGTTCACTCCCAACTAGGGAAGAATGGAAGACAAATCTAACCGAAATCAATGGCCCTCTGACTGTATATACAGATGGTTCAAAACAAGACGGCAAAGTGGGATTTGGCATCTTTTCCAATTCCCCTCACATCAATCTATCATTTAGATTACCCGACTACTGTAGCGTATTCCAAGCGGAAGTATGCGCTATCTGGTATGCTGCGAAAACTCTCTTAGAAAATAGAATATCACTAGAGGATATCCGCTTTTTCACCGACAGTCAAGCGGCCGTTCGAGCACTCAGCTCCTCTTATACCCACTCAGATGTGGTTCGATCCTGTCTCTTATCTCTTAACGAGATAAGTGTTCAGAATTCTGTCCAAGTTATCTGGATACCGGGTCACAGTGGATTCGAAGGTAACTGCAAAGCTGATGAGCTCGCAAGAGCTGAAGCTGCGCAATCAAATGTTAGTAACTTACCCACAATCCACATTCCGCTCTCAACATGTAAATTGCTCATTGATCGAGAATTTCACAGCATTGCTGATCGGAGGTGGCGAGTGGAAACTACTTGCGTTACGACCAAACAAATCTGGCCATCCTACAATCTGAAACAGACAAAAACTCTTATAAGTCTTTCGAAACACGAACTAAGGCATATAATATCTCTTATCACCGGCCACTGCCTGTTGGGCACTCACGCACGTCGGCTCGGGGTTCCTCAAAACGACCTGTGCAGATACTGCGAGGACGAAGATGAGGAAGTATCGAGCAGGCATTTGCTGTGCAGTTGTCCCGGTCTAGCCAGAAGTCGACTCGCTCTTCTAGGCTCTCCAACAATTGACAATCTTTCAGTACTCTCGAACCTGAAAATCGAATCTCTCATCAAATTCTCGAAACGAATTAATACCTTGGACGAAAATCTACAATAAAAATCTCGGTTAGGTGGGGAAATCATATAACATAATGAGCTCTAGGGCAACACAACGGACCCAACTTGCGGTCTATGTGGCACTCCGATGCGGGGTCACCCTTAAACCAACCAACCAACCAAATTAGAATCAAATAGGGAATAATTAGGCAAATAAACATTTTGTAAAATGAAATGAAATGTAAATGAAATAAAATTAAAAACAACATTTTGTTTTTATAAATTTCATAAAATAACTTACAGTAATATTAAACATAATTTAAAATAATAAAATGAAGTTAATTAAAATGGCATAAGCTTACAAAAAATTAAAATTAAATAAACTGAGATAATAAAAATTAAAAAAATTAAAAATAAAAGTAAATAAATTAAAATAAAATTAATTTAAAATAATTAAAGTGGCACTAAATAAAATAAAATACATTAAATTAAATTAAAATTAATATGTACAATTTTGTGTGTTTGGCCGAGCTGCTCCTCCTATTTGTGGCGTAGGTCTTGGTGTGTTTCCACAAATGTAAGTTTTCCATGCAAAAATAAGGTGAAATAAAATCAGCAACTAAAATAAATTTAATAAATGCAAACTAAATTGAGTTCAGCTTTGAAAAGAAATTTCAAACAGTTTTTTTAAATGGTTAATTTCTAATTTTTGTCGCCACTGGTTGCGCTTACGAAATACATAGTTTTTATGTTCAACGAAAATAAATTTCTTTCAACTTTATTTATGAATGACAAAATTTCTGCACAAAAATGATACGATTTTGTCGCCTAATAAAATTTGGCGAAATGTGAATGGCAGGCCACGTACAAGCCAGCGCATGTACCATATGCGCATACATACATACATATATACATTTATAAATATAGACACTTTTAACTGTTTGAAGCCACGATAAGAGACATACTTGAATACACACATACATACATACTTTTATGTACATACAACGTGCCACAAGCACGCTTTCTACATTTAGTCAACACTGTCAATTTCAACACGCTCAATTTCATTCACTATACTTGTAATTTTTTGTCTTATTGTACTTTGTTGTAATTTCTTTTCATTTCAGTTCGAGTCAATTGTTTGTATTTTTTATTTGCTTTTAATCCGATCGAAAAATTTCAATTTCTTTAAACGCGAAACACACAGCCAGCTAATCTACAAGATTGCAGAGGAGAAATATTAAAAACGCAAGTGAGTTTTACTGTGGCGCGGGCGTGTGTGCTGGTAGAAATATCTTTTAGATACGACTTGCATGCGCAATTATGCGGCTAACAGCCACTACAACAACACTCTTCGCAACGCTTCTCAGCTATGAATGAGCAAAGTCAACGCATATGAACGGATATTCGCAATGGGCATGCGTGTGCGTGTGTGTGTGTGTGTGTGTACGAGACATGCAAAATGTGGTCAAGTCAAACAGTTGTAAAATAGCGCATAATAAAGCGAAAAGTGCGCGATAAAAGTGCAGTTCGAGAGCACTCGTAGAAGAAAGAACGTGTATCTAAAGAAATATGTTAAATATTTGCACTACGCAGATAAGTGACCGTTTTGCTGTTGTCTAGCTGAATCATTAAAGTAGTTAAGAATCTGCCCATAATATTTTCAATGATTGAATTTATTGTATTTATAGAGAACCATCGATCTTCGACTTCTGTCATGTTTGGCCACAAGATTGCAGCTTGGCTGCGCTTTCGCCAAAAAGCTGAATTTTGGTCGAATATTTCTTGAAATTTTTATATTTAAAAATTGAATCGTCTAAAGTTTTCTAACATTTTTTGAATACTGGCATCAAAACCCTATTTTTTTGTTTTTTTAATTGCTTCAAAATATCTATCTGCTGCTCCCTCAAGTGTGGCTAGTGGGCAATTGCTCAGCGCTGCAAGTCAGCTCTGTGCCGGTGGAAGGGGAAAATGCCGATAAGCTAATGTTTTTACTTTACAATATAAAATTATCCAACTATGAGTATTAAATAATTACCACATGTCCAACTGTGAGAATCTTTTTTTTTTTTTTTGTTTTTTGTTATTTTTGCAAACATAAGTTGTGGTAGTTCTCAACCGAGGCTTCGTTTTCATTGGGTGGGATTTTTAAGTGGCAAGTGCCAAACCCAGCGCACAGCCAGGTAACCTACGTTGCTTCGCGTCCTCACATTAGCTCGCTTTCGAACGGGTGTTCGAAAGCTACGCAGAGGATACTTGGGCTAAGCCCGTCAGTTGTAAGCTGCTTGGACCGCAAGCAGAAGAATCGGCGTGGCCAGTTCCTAGTGAATGGCAATCAGTGGCCACGATGGCCACTTGCGTGGAACCATCCTCCTCGTAAAAGACTTTTCACCATGACTTGTGCTCAAGCAGCAGCATGATTCAATGATAAAAGGTTTGCTCAGTAAGCAGCTTTCTCGTTCTCTCTTGACAAATCGGCTCCCTTAGCAAGATACTGGGTGGCTAGCTCTAGAAATTTTGAGTAAAAATGGAGGAAAAGTAAAATTTGTAGAAAACAATTAATTTTCAAAATGGTCTGCTTACGAGCAACAACTCGCTAAAGAGTTTTCATCGGTATGTTCAGGACTATGGTAGTATGACATGGAATACTATACATACCGCTTAAGTCAGGACATGATGGAGTAACTGATGCAACGCGAGATCGATGAGTGGTGAATTTACAAAGCTTTATTTCTTATGATGTGGAGATTTAGACGGAATTCATGTTTTAAAAAGAGCTAGCAATTTCCAAATAGTTACGACAGGGAGAATAATTGGGTAGTCCCGACGCGATCTATAACATTGAATACCTCATTATAAAAATGTTGGGATTGACGGAACCATTTGTGGAACGCGCGCTATAAATAGGAGGAGGATCTCGGCCAAACACCTAACAGAATTGCACGTGCCAATTATTTATTTATTTAAAAAAAATAGTTTTATATTGGCCCAACTTCGTGATAGGTTTTAAATTTAAAAATTAATTCACAAAATAAAATCTTGGATTAAGTGAAATAATTTCTTGTTTTTATATTAGATTGGTAATTTCCGCTAATAAATTCTATTGGTACCATTATTTACATTCAAATATTAATTAAAATTAATTTTTTATATCATTCGCAGTTTGTTTCCATTTAAGTAAGAAAATATTTTTTTGCTACCACTTTTTTTCCACTTTATTCACCTTCTTAAATACAACCTTTTGTAAGGGAGTGTCAAAAATCGCATGTCACTAGTGAGCAAACCTTTAATAATTGAATCATGAAGCAGCAGCAATTTGCTTACGGAAAAAACTAAGATTGTGTTAGTGATATACGAAAGAAATTAACCAATGACACTTCGTTGCAGTTTGAACAACGACTGATTGGGTGAGTGTGTGAATGTGATCGTGCAGAATTCGGCTGCCGAATGCACGAGTGATGTGGCAATCAAATTTCCCCTGCAGTCGAACGCTCATCCACTGAGCTATTTTCCGTGAGGTAGTAATTTTAGACAGTTCCGTGGGCAGAGTGGTTGATTGTGGAGAAGTTTTTAGGACGTAGGTGTAGCTGTGAAGCTACAAGTCGTGCTTGTTCATATGCTGGTACAGCAGTTCTCATGAGAGTTTCCTCTTCACAGGCGTAAACCCGGAAAAAAACCCAAGTTCCGCTCTTCACACATTACCTACCATGTGCACATATCATATTTGTGATTTTTGTTGAACTTCATGAGCATACATTTAAAGTGCCGATAACTGTTTTAATTTTGAATCAAATAAAATTGTCCTTTGTATCAGGTAAAATTTTACAGGATTGCATTTTTCAGTTCTTCTTTTGTCACGTTTAATCGTTCTTGGTCTACATAGAGTCTCTTACAGCATCGCTCGACGGTTATCACATATTTCAATATTTGTTTTCGATTTGACTATATTAGGTCGTAAATAAATAAATATAGTTTCGTTAAGTTTTTCGGAAGTCAGGAGTTGACGAAGCATTTTTTGGAAATCCTAGGCTATTAGCTATCATTAGAGATAAATATAACCTTCGTAGAATCTACACCACGAAAGATATAGGGTGTTGGCAAAAAAGTATCTAGAACCACAAAATCTCCCCTACCTCCGAAATCAAGCATTTCACCCCTACGGTCCCGTATGATTTTTTGTTCCTATCGCCATCCCCTATCTTACCACGTACACGCCTCCACGAAAAGCGGTACACCCTGTTTTTGATTCTTTTGAATTTCATACGGCACCAGAGAAACTTTTCCTTTGCAAAGCATTTGCTTTCATATCCCTACAAAATCTCTACACAACACTTACCCATTCCATCGTAAATTGCTTAACACGAGTATGCGCGTAATGCTCCTATTGCCTGCGCGCTAAGGGAATTCAATGAAATCTGGAGTTGCATTCCTCTTGACTTTTCGGTGTCAAGAAAGAATGAATTTTATAAATTTATCGACTTTTTTTTTTATGTATTTAATATTTTTTTACTTTTTTTTTAAGCTTAAATAACAATAGAATTGTTAAATAAACAATAAGATAACGCAGCGCTAGCAACGGGGGCTTTCAGCTGGCTGGTGAAGATTTGCTGGTTTATATACGTCGTAGAGGATAAGAGTCCTTCAGAAATTTCCAGATTTTGAAAATGTTGGAATCGGAAGGGTTAATTAATAGCGATAGTGCATCATGACCATCAAAATTCTGCTGTCTTTGTCTATCTAGTCCAGCGCAAAGGTCTAATAAGTGCGGGATGCTGACTGGAGTATTACAAAACGGGCACAGGTTTGGTTGCCTCCCTCGTAGTAGATATGCATTAGTGATTACACTGTGACCAATGCGTAGGCGAGTGTATGGCGTAGTATAGTTAGATGAGAGGGATGATAGATAAGTTGATTTAGTACGATTAGGATTAATTCTAGAATAGTGATGGCTATAGTGAAATCAGTCAGCTACTAGCTTGGTTTGCCTATGCTGCTCTGTAAGTCGATAAACATCATTTTCATATATAAGATTTGATGTGATAGTTAGTAGGAGTAACGCTCATATCCTTGGCAGCAGTATCAGCGATTGTATTGCGGTTGATGCATTAATGCCCTGGTACCCACATGATTCTGATTTTATGAGGATGAGAAATCAGGATATTTCTTATGGTTCCAATGATGTGATTGCAGTTATTATCGTTTTTTATGGCCTCAAAAATCAAGTTTTGCTCTCTGTGCATATGATGTATTTCCACTTGGATTTTGACGAATACTGCATGACATAGAGAACTGCTGTTGCTTCAGCGGTGCAAATTGAGCAAAACGGTAGTATGTAGTAGCAAAGGAAGTGTATCTCGCTTTGGAACTGTATTTAATATATTTATTTAACTATGTTTAGTAATTTAAGTTCATATTATTGTAGCTCTAAGTGGTCTGCACAAACTATTATTAAGTTTTCATTTATTTTAATTTTAAATTTTTGGTTACTTTTTAATTTAGTTTATTTAATTTGAATTTATTTATTTTTAATTTTTTTTGTTTTATTTTATTATATAATATTTTATTTTTTCATTTTATTTTATTGTATTGTATTTTAAAGGATGATTAAGTTTCAAGGGCGCGTTGTTGATTTTGAACAAAATACAATTTTTTTAGGAAATTATTATCATTTCTCTTTATTATGATAATACTGGTATGGCTCAATTACGTATGGGATAAAATATTGGCCAAATGGCCGCCATGTCCTCGGCGGCACACCTCCATCCGATGGTCCAAATTTTCGATGACGCTGAGGCATAATTGAGGTTCTATGCCGTTAATGCGCCGA
The DNA here is from genome assembly GCF_027943255.1 of Anastrepha obliqua. Lineage (NCBI taxonomy): Eukaryota > Metazoa > Arthropoda > Insecta > Diptera > Tephritidae > Anastrepha > Anastrepha obliqua. Next base: position 112,014,563 of record NC_072896.1, on the reverse strand, counting down.
ATTATCTGACCTTTTAGCTCTTGAATTGTTGCTGGCTTATCGACGTACACCTTTTCTTTCAAATAACCCCATAGAAAGAAGTCCAACGGTGTCAAATCACATGATCTTGGCGACCAATTGACATCGCCGCGACGTGAGATTATTCGGCCATCAAATTTTTCTCGCAAAAGAGCCATTGTTTCGTTAGCTGTGTGACAAGTGGCACCGTCCTGTTGAAACCACATATCGGCCACATCCATATCTTCTAATTTGGGCCATAAAAAGTTCGTTATCATTTTACGATTGCGAACACTATTCACAGTAACTGCCTGACCGGCCGCATTTTAGAATAAATACGGCCCAATGATGCCGACGGCCCATAAACCGCACCAAACAGTCACTCTTTGTGGGTTGTGGGTGCATTGGTTTTTCGGTAATTACTCTTGGATTATCATTCGCCTAAATGCGGCACTTCTGCTTATTGACGAATCCACTGAGGTGAAAATGTGCCTAATCACTGAAGACGAAGTGCGCGGTATGCATTTTGATTTGAACGCCCGTTTTCATAATAAGCCTGAATAACTTTAACGCGTTGCTCGATTGTGTATCTTTCCATAGTTCAAATTCAGTTGGTCTAAACTTGACGTTTAGGTGTGGTTCACATTCAACATCGACCCTTAAAATCTAACCACCCTTTATTTATTTAACTATGTGTAGTAGGCTCATATTAGCTCTAAGTGGTGTGTAAAAACTATTATTAAGTTTTCATTTATTTTAGTTTTAGTTTTTTTGTTAATTTTTTAATTTATTTTATTTAATTTTAAATTATTTATTTTTAAATTTTTTTTGTATTATAATATTTTATTATTTATTTTATTTTATTTTGTTGTGTTTTAAGTTATTTATTTTTTTTATTGTGCTGTATTTAATTTAATTTATTTTAATTCATTTAAGTTTATTTTTACTTTACTTAATTTTCTTTCTTTTTTTATTTATTAGATTCATATCAATATTTCTTTTTTTTTCATTTCATCTCTTTATTTTACTTTGTTTATTATTTTGATTTAACTCAATTTTATTTTATTATCTTTCATTCTCGTTTAATTTTTATTTAGTTGTTTTGGTTTCATTCATTTCATATGTTGCAATTTTACGGCACTGAAAGCCATGAAGTTGAAATTGGCAATGAAAAGTAACTTCGAAAAGCAAAAAACTCACTGATCTACCATCAAATCTAATTAATTATAGCAATACACACATCTGTATGTGTGTATGAGTGTATGTACATATGTGTGTATGTATGTATGCATGTGTGTGTGTGTATGGAGCCCCGACAAGTGCAACTACATGCTGCACGCTCACCTTTTCCACAACAATCATTGCTTCAGCTACCCCATCTGTCTCCTCCAACGCCGTTTCGCTAAAAATCACGTCGCATTGCATGTAACTACATGTAGACACAAATACATATACATGTATGTGTGTGTGTGTGCATATATGGCTAATGAAGGTGGTTGATACTGATGCTTTTTGATTTTTTCAAACTACACGGGCCTGCCTTGTAATTACATTAAAGCTAAAAGCAAAAATAAGTCTACCTAAAATTAGCAACAAAAATCAAATAACCAAGTTGCAAGAGCAGTAAGAAAAAAAATTTAAGCAAATAAAACTAAAAATAAAAATAAATACAAAATATAGAAACATGAAAACTGAAAATAAGCCACTTGTAGATGTCAGTGTACAAAACGATTGCTGCCGTCAGCACTCGGCTGCAAATTTTGTTTTTCCTTTTTGGTGGTTTGGTAGCCATTGGAAAAGTCGCCACACACTTTTTTGTTTAAAACTTACCTTGCATGTTTTGCTTTGCCTGCCTTAAGATTTTTCTTCACCTTTTTTTGCGTTGATACTTATTTGATTTTAACTTTTGTTTCTTTCTATTTTTCAGCCCATAGCATCAACAAGTACAACAGTAGTAAAACTTCCAACGACAACTAAATATTTTGCTGATAAAAAAAATTGAAAAATTAACAACAAAAAAATAAGTGATTTGGTGATATTTTGAAGAAGTGAAGCAGCAAAAAGGCTAATCGTGTTTATTTTATTTTACTAGTGTTTTAAAGCGCAAATCCATACATAACAACAACAAATATTCACCTTGATTTAAATAAAGGTCACAAATTAAACTTAATTCGCAGTTGGAGCAGAAAGCTGAAATTTGCGCGACAAATCGTGAGGGATTGCAAATTGTCAACGAAATAAGGTAAGTGACAGTTTGTTAATTTCGCTTGAGTTCACTCTACAAATATTCATTGTTTTTTTTTTGTATTTTGTTTAAAAAAAGGGAGTTTCGGGGGGACATTATAAAATCATTCGCCCAAAACTGGGTAGATCGTTAGTCTAACGGTTCGGGCAAGCCGGCAATAGATGTAGAACAGAATACAAATTCGTTCACATCGTATTTTTGATGAGACATTTTTGGGGAATAAAATTTATCAGCTTAGGCCGAAATATCGGTAAATTAACTCAGTAGTGCTTTAAACAGAAACATTTTTTTTCGATAAGTACGCAGAAATGACCACACACCCTTATTTTATAAAAAATTATGTGTAAAAAATTTCCTGGCGCTATCTTGTGAAGCTGGTCACCTTATTTTGATGCGCACCTGTGGCAATACCATTTAGATGCCAACCTGTCACTTTGACACTGTTTGACATTTCTTATATTTTTGATTATTATTAAATTTCTTGTATCTAAATAAAGAAGCTGTGTGGACTTTTAACATAGTTTAGGCAAAACGATCGCGTGTTTATTCCTAATTTGAACCTCATCTTATCGATTCCATCCAGCGCCCATCAGAGAGTACGTGACGTCACGTTTTTCCAAGTTGAGTATTGCCAACCATTTGCTCTTCGCAATAAATTTAGTGCTTTTATACCGAAAATGCGAAAATTTGAAGTTTCGTGTTTGTTTCTTTTTTTTTAATTTAAAGCTACCGAAACTTTAAGTTAAAAAAAAACTGTATTATTATACAAAAGAAGGTTATAAAAGGCCATTCTGAGAAGATTTTAGTGCTAATGAAAATTAGTTGGTTCTTATAAAATTTGATATTTTGAAAGTGTGAATTTAATTTGTTGCTCCTTTTAAGGTTATGCAAGAATATTAAATGTCCCTCCCTCAACTCTTCAAAACCTTCTTACTCATTCTAAAAAGCGTTTAGACTTACTAAATGCGAATTAAAACCACAGATGTGTAATCGTTTCTTCCGGTCATCAACCCTTAGTGGGACATAGGGATCAAGAGGTGTATTCATTGTAAAAATAAGCCACAAAATACCAGAAAATACTAAAGAAACCATACTGGCATTTTTACAAAAAGAGGACCTTATCTAGTTACATAACCTCAAATATAGCAAATAAGACGTTCCCTTAACAAAAGAGTCTCACTTAACAAAAAAAAAGTCATAAATTGAATTGTAGATACATATCCATAACACATTTATTTTAGAAAAAAACGCACATTCTAAAGACTATTTGTCACGCATACAAAGTTCTTTAAGTGATTCAATAAAAATTTGTTGTGTTATTTTCTTTGAATGGGAATTTTAGTGGGTTTTTATATCCAAAGCTAGGCAACACTGCAGTAGCGAGAGAGAGATTTGACTGCCGAAAGCAGAAGAACACCAACAACACCTGCAATCGCGGGCAATGCCACCAGATGTTAAAAAAAGTAAACCTGAATAAAACTGAGTGATTTCTTTAAATAATTATTAAAAAATTTATATTTTACAAAATTATAAACATTACTTTTAATTAGAACAGGCTAGAAAAATGTCATGAAGAAAGAACTAAAATTCCGAGACTAAATAACAAAACAAAAAGCTAAATCAAGTTACGAAAATGGTAATCTGGCCATACTAGAGCTAAAATCACGTAACTCGTTGTCAAATTCGCTGAAAGCAAAGTAACGGGACCACGATAGGCGCCATCTCATTATTCTTTCCATCATGGATTCCACCATCATCACACATACAGCCATGGTCATATAAATAGCACATTTAGACTGTGGAAGCAAAGAGTTGAATATGTTTTTAAATAATTATTTTTTATTAGGAAAAAAGCTACGTAAAAAATAAAAAAACTTATTTACTTCCCCTTTAAAACAAAAAAATGGTCAAAAAGAATTTCAGTTTTGATTTAATTTACGAGAACGTTGATGACTCACGAAGCCTCCTGGACACATAAATAGCACATCCTAAAACATTCCAAATAAAAGCAAAAATAGTAAGCAAATCAGATAGTTAAGTAATAATATTGTTTTACCAGATTAGTATTTTGTACTATATCCACCGTTTTTGATTACTTCTTCAAGCCGTCGCTCCATGCTTTCTACAAGCTTGTGGCATCCTTCCTTTGGAATCGAGTACCAAGTCTCCTCAACTGCGGCCCACAAATCAGCGATTTTGATTTAACGTCATTCAAAGAATTTTCTATTGGATTGAGATCAGGACTCTGCCCCGGCCAATCCAGTGCATTAATTTTTTCTCTTCTGAGCCATTGCCTCACTGTTTTTGCAGTATGCTTTGGATCATTGTCCTGCATAAATGTCAAATTTAATGGGAAAAATTCAAACACAAATGGCTCCATTTTATTTTGGGGTATATCCAGATACTGAAATCTATCCATTTTACCAACAACGCGAACAATTGGCCCAATACCATGCCAGGAAAAAGCTCCCCAAACCATGATGCTTCCCGCTGCCATGTTTAATCGTCTTTTTTGCGAACCTAGGATTTCGCGCTTGATTTTTTGGACGACGTGCAACCCATCCTATTTATTTTGGTTTCGGAATAGATTTGTCTTTTTTGGGTTTTTGCAAAGGCAAGTCGGTGTTTGATATTTCTTTTTGAGATGAGTGGTTTTTTTCTGCTTATGCGGCCAAACAGCAGGGCTTCGTTAAGTTGCCTTCCTACAAGCTTTCTGGACACCTGTAGACCAGATTCTTGGTTTATTTCAAGCATTATTTGCCGTGCCGACTTTAAAGGATCTGCTTTGCTCTTACGTATTATAGCTCTATCCACATTAACATCAGTTTTTCGCGGCTTTGGTTTTCTTTCCGTTTTTTTGCTTAGATAGTATGAATCTTTCTTAACTGAATGAAGAGCATTATACACCATTTTCCGAGAGCACATTCTGATTTCAGCTATTTCTGGATAGCTTTCTCCGTTTTGACTCGTACGGTATATAAGAGCTCTTTTCTCCGGCGTGCAATGTTTTCCACGCCCTATTTTTAGTAATTACTTTAAAATTTTATTTAAGTGGCGGTAGAGCACCCGGTTCTAAAATATTGAACTCATTACATGAAAATATCCGCTTACTTTTACTTAGGAAGCCACAGTAAATTTAAAACTTTGAAGCTGTTTTTTTCAACATTTTGAGTTTTTGAACTATGACTTTCCTGCAGTAAATGAGCGATGCATAAATATTAAAAAATACAGAAATTAACTCTTCTTGTATTACTCTTATCGGCATACGGTTTATGCCACCAAATAAAATAATGAATACAATACAAAAATGAGCATGAAATGAGTTAATACTAAGTTTGCGTTTCACGCGAAATGGCTGTCAAATTCCATACATATTGCATTGCCGTGAAATATGCGTGAAATTTCGTATGTATCTCATGGCAAAGTAACACTCAGTTCACACCGCGCAACATGATGCCAGCAACATTTTTCCACACCTAAAGCGAAAACTGACAGTTGCTTTTGCGAGTGAAGTGCCTGAGTTCATATACTCCGAAGATATGGCATTTTTAAGTGAAACGTCTGCGCAAAGAGTGTTAATCAATCTTCTTTGTATTTTTATATGTCAATATATGTGTTTTAACTTGTTTAAAAAATCTTTTCTTAACAAAATTTGCCAATTACTTCTGGGGCGATGCTCATTATTTTGACGTTTCTTCTCATTTGACAATCAATGTTGCTGCCAAAAGCATGTTGCTGACGAGATTGCACGATGTGAGGTTAGTATTAGTTAGTATTAGCCTTATCGATTTTTACTTAACTCGATTAAAAGTTGCCTAATTTGTTGCTACATAATTCAGTTAGACATAATTTACAGCCAATATGGAACATGGAACAAAAATTTCTACTGGAAGATGTTGATCAAGTTTTACTTAAAGTGTTTCCGAAATCAGCAGCAATTCTTTGGTTGAAACTATTACTTTGAAGTATCTTCTAGGACCAGGGCAATGAATGCATTTCGCACAGATCGGAAAAGACTTACTAGTTAGATTTACTCTAAATCTTGTTTTGGCTAATATGTACATAGGTCTATATATCCTATTATTACTATAATTGTTGGGCCTTAGTGCACTCCGACCTCTGATGTGATGTATTATGCGTGAGCGTCAGCCTAAAATTGGAGGCTGCTGATGAATTGAGTACCTATTCAGGCCTCTTATTACTTATCACTATTTAGAGTCATCGAGGCTTGAGAGTCTTCGTCTCTCGCGTCAATTCGCAAAAAAGGCAGATGCTTGTTTCTACTAACTCTAGTTTTGTGAAATGGTAACAAAGGCTACAATGTCCAGTACATTAACCAGTAGGCCGAGTCGATTTGTGGGGAGGCAAAAAATTCGCCCATTGCTCTGTGAAAATCATATTCTAGGGATCAAAATAAGAAACTTTGCCCAAACAGCCATACCAATTTGGGTTTTTAGTTTCTTTTCTCATGTAAAAGCCAAAAATGGTGATATTTTGAAATGATTGTATGGGGAACCCACCAGGGGAGTTCCAGGGGGTGTGCCACTGGCATGGATGGATCGGCCGTCCAAAGGTAGTGGGGGTCGGTCATACATTTGGACTCGATTGGAGCACTCTAAATGGGTCAAAGTGGGATTTTTCGTTCGACCCAAATTGGGGGACATCAGAATTCGTTTTAGAGGTATGGTTCCTTGGGCAAAGTTTCTTATTTTGATCCCTAGAATACGATTTTCACAGAGCAATGAGCGATTTTTAAATCGACCCGCCCTAGTAACCAGGCTATTTGACACCGTTGGACTTCTTTCATTGAGGTTATTTGAAAAAAAGGTGGATGTCGATAAGCCAGCAACAATTCAAGAGCTAAAGGATGAGATAATTCGGCACATTAACGGCATAAAACCTCAATTATGCCTCAGCGTCATCGAAAATTTGGACCATCGCATGGAAGTATGCCGCCGAGGTCGCGGCGGCCATTTGGCCAATATTTTATCCCATACGTAATTGAGCCATACCAGTATTATCATAATAAAGAGAAACGATAATAATTTCCTAAAAAAATTGTATTTTATTCAACGTCATGACCGGCCCTTGAAACTTAACCACCCTTTATTATTGAAAAATCTACTAAGGTTACATACTTAATACTAGTTTGTGCTGCCAACTTGTTTATAAATTACTAGCTTAATGAAATTTCAGACTAGGCCGTTTTAATGATTCGAATTAAAGCGTTTTTGTCTTCAAATTGTTGCCCATTCTCATAAACCTCGCGAGCAAGTCATCCAAATAGGTTTTCAATAATGTTCAGATCTGGGGAATGCTAGCCATGGCCATGCTAAAGATTCAACGTTTTGGGATGTAATCCAAGTTTTCACCACACTTGAAGCGTGTGCAGGTGGATTCTCCAGTTGAAAGATCCAATTCATAAATAAGTCCAAATGTTTCACGAATCTCAGGAAAAGTTGATTTCAACAGAGCTTTATAGCTTATTTTGTAGCAGGCACACAATTTTCAATTTGAACGCGCCAAAGTTCGATATACAATAGCTCCTCATACCATATCACCACCTGCACGGATGTGATGTCGACTCCTCTTTTCTTAAGCCAAGGAAATAGTAATTGCCTTCATCCGGCCTATCCAGATTGAACTTTTTTCGTGCCTAAATACTACTTTTTGCCATTCACCGGGATCGTTCTTTGCAACAGAAATCCAAGCCATGTGGGTCCCTTGCAAAATCGAGGCGGCGTTCTTTGCGAAATTTATTCAGTGGTGGTTTTTTTTTGTAATTTTTTATACTTCAGGTGTAGCGCTTCTAAAATAGCCCTTCAAACGGTGGAATTGCTTTGTGCAACATTTGCCATTTCTTTAACTTTTGCTGTCGAAAGGGCGAAAATCTATGCGATCCTTAGGATTATGCGGGCTTCGCAGTTCTGCTTTTGTAGTTCCTACCATAGAAGGTACCTTTTTTGATGTAAAGATCCACAACATTTGGACTTCGACCAATCTTCTTGGCAATTTGGCGCTTTGAAAGTCTCTGAAGTCAAGATATCGATTTGTCCTTTTTCGCGATCTGTTAAACCTTTATGCTTCCCAAACACAATGAATGCTTAAAAACACGAACCCTTTTCACAGCTTCAAACTAAAATAATGTAAGCAAACTGAGCGCCTCTATTCAAGTGAGCCAAAAAATCTCGAGCAATATTATAACTGCTGCAGTGTTACTGCTACGAAAAACCGTTAGATGGAATAACATTTTGATGCATTGATAATATTTTCGAGCAAAGTACAGTCTTCACTTAATCAAAACGGCGCTTCAGTGCCACTTGAGGAGTGCTAGACTGGCACTTCAGCCATTTCACCATTTCACAGTCTTCACTTGAGTTATCAGAAACCCTTGTATTACTAAATCAAATACCGTTACTTTAATAACCATTTTCTTCCATAAAAATTATTGCCTTTAATCAAACGAAACGGACATTCCTATAAACTAATAAGTGCCACTTCATTTGATATAATTTACTAAGTAAATACATTCGTAAAACCCAAAAATCTCCAATCTGTATTGGCGACATAAAATTTACTGACCACAAAAATGCGATTAACGCAGTGGGAATAGCCCGATTTGAGCAAATTTACCATGAATTTTTGTATTTCCGTTTAAGTTATTGGACTTGAAGGCAGACAAGCGGCCAATGGACCGATATTGGTTTTCAAGAAATGCGTATCATCAGATGTGTGAATGACAGCTTTTTGCGTCATTGAGGTTTTCTCGTATGATTAAATCATCATGAAATTATACACAAACACACACACACACACGCACGTAACAATGAATAAACAAACAAACGAAACGTAAATTGGTTGCATTTCGTAGAATTGCGTTGAGTGCGCTGATGCTGTGGCGGTTGGAATTTTTCACCTGAATACCGAAATTATACTTGCAATTACATACAGACGTACAAGCATAGGTACATGCATACACGATATATGTATACGAATTGGCAGAAGTATGAGTAAATGAGTATAAATTTACTAAAGGCAGGAATTTGTTGAAATGCCATTGCTTTGCAGCCGCAGTTGCTGAATGAGGTTTTGTGTCACACACCTGCGAAAAGGCCGAGATATGTATAACTGCATGCAGCTTAAACAAAACTAAAACAAAATAAATAGCTGAAATTTATATCATATTTTACTTCAATGTCAGCTAGCAAAAATATTTGCACACAAAATAATAATAAACCTGTGAACGCCCGGAAATAGCGTAAACATTCATATTTGAGTTTGCTCGTCAAATTACCGTAACGCGTGGTTAAATAAATTTAGAATTTCTGCGTAAATTTTGTATAAATATGAAATTTCAAAACTAAAATATTAACCAAAAATATATAAAGTAATATCCACTACGGTATTGCAACAGAAAACTGTAACATTTTCAGTTTAGTAAGCAGGTTGGGCGCTTGACCGAACCCACTTATGTGTCTAGGTGGACCTAAGCAGGAGACCAGCAGCCCGTTTAAAATATTTCTGTTGAAAACAATACTTTAGTAATCAATTTTAATTACCATTAGTAAGCTATTATTATCAATTTAATAGATAATCGCTGGGCACGCGTGCAATATTCTAACATTTTTGATGTACGAACAAAACCCGCTTTTAAATGCACTGTGGCGTTTAGTGAAAGTTGTATTTGTCCCAAAGCCAGGCAAGAACAGCTACGATTTACCAAAAAGTTTCAGACCTATAAGCCTGACATCGTTTATGCTTAAGGGTCTCGAACGTATGGTGGAGAAGCACATTAGGACGAGGGTTCTAAGTCGAAACCCTCTCAACGTCAGTCATCATGCTTATCAAAGTGGGAAATCTTGCGAATCGGTTCTGCACGAGTGCGTTAGCATAATCGAAAAAGGGCTGGAAACAAGAGAGTACACTCTTGGTGGGTTTGTGGACATTGATGGAGCTTTCGACAATGCTACCTTTGACTCTATGCGCTCTTCTATCAGAAGTCATGGAGTGGAAGAAATCATTGTCAGATGGATCCACTCTATGCTATCTAAAAGACTGCTTAATATGGATAGAGAAAGCGATGAAGGAGTCAGGGTTGATGTTAAGAAGGGCTGCCCACAAGGCGGTGTACTCTCTCCCCTACTAGGGTGCTTCGTGGTGGACTCTCTTCTTAATGATCTGCAGGAAACTGGACACATCCAAGCCTACGCAGACGATGTGTGCGTATTAATTTCAGGACAATCACTTGAAGTTATATGCAATAAAATGCAGGTAGTTCTAAATAAGATTGAGTATTGGTGCGAATTGCTTGGTCTTTCGGTGAATACTACAAAAGGTACCTTAGTGCTTTTCACTAGGAAACGCAATATGGAAGGCCTGCTACTACCCACATTAAAAGGGTCAACACTGCAACTGTCTTCTGAGGTTAAATATTTAGAAGTAATCCTAGATAGTAAACTTACCTTGAAAAATCACGTCGAGCGGAAGGTCTCTCGAACACTAAAGGCCTTCTGGCAGTGTAAGAGAACCTTTGGCAAGACATGGGGTCTAAGACCGGCGATAGTACATTGACTGTACAACCCCCTGATTAGACCCATTATTATATATGCCTCTGTAGTATAGTGGAAAGCCACAATGGTTAATTCCAGAGTAAAACCCCTAAACAGGCTGCAGAGAAGTGTGTGCTTGGCTATCACAGATGCCATGAGTACGATATCTGGTGATGCCCTTAATGCCATTCTGGCTCAAGTTAAACGGGGTCTGGGGAAATGAAGTAAGCACTGGCCACTGTCAGATATACCACCAGTTGTCAGAGCGGTGCACACTGTTCTCGATGCCGGTGGACAATCGGGTGCCTGTCCTTGGCTTCGGTAGGAAGTATGACGTTTTGATCCCAGATAGAGATCAATGGTTAAGTGCAGAGAACCTATTAACGGGATATCAGCACATATTCTACACCGACGGATCCAAAACCAGTGATGGAAGCGGATCTGGATGGTACTTAGATGAAGACACTAAGTACTCCTATGCCACAGGACAGATGGCCACGGTATTCCTTACGGAAGTCTATGCCAACTTGAATGTGGCATACTGGCTAATTGAGAAAAAGTGGCGGTGCAACAGTATTGTAGTGACAGTCAAGCTGCTCAGAAAGCTCTTGCTAGCCCACGATGCTCTTCGAAGTTAGTCGGTGAATGTAAGACAAAACTGAACACTGTTGCAAAACACAACAAAGTTAGTCTTATTTGGGTGCCTGGACATTCTGGTATTACAGGGAACGAGTTAGCTGATAAATTGGCAAATGAAAGCTCTATAAGTATGCCACTAGGCCCTGAACCTTTTCTAGGTGTCAATTCCGCATCGATTCATCTATGGATTAACGACTTCATGAAGCCTACCCACAGAGCTCGTTGGTCTGAGTTGAACTCGTGCAGAGTGGCCAAGTGCTTTGTGAAAGAACCAAACAGGAAAACAGCGACCTTTCTCCTAAAACTCAACAGAAAGGACCTGAGAGTACTGGTGGGTGTTATCACAGGGAACAACGTCTGTGGTCAGCATATGGCTAGCATGGAGGTCGTAGACAGCCCGATATGCCTATTCTGTCTTGAGGATGACGACACTCTAGAGCATTTTCTATGTAGCTGTCCTGCATTTTCCAGAATCAGACTTAGGATATCGGGTTGCGATCATACTCTTCTCTCTTCCGGATCCCTTAAAATTCATCAATGAATCCAAGAGATTTGTGGAAGAGTGATCTCAAACTATTTAATTTGTCCGTTTTACCATCCATTTTAACTTTCCTATCTCTATTCTTTCTACTGATATCTATCCGGGTGTAGTACAATGGTCTACTGACTGAGTGCTTGGATTGTCCAGCCCCCCACAAGTCTAATCTAATCTAAATGCACTCTAAATGGGGAAGTAATGTTCTACTCAGTCAAAAAAAAGGTATAAATACAAAAATTGGATTATCCTTAGATTAGCTTTGATGTAGGTTTACACTTCAACCTCATAGTATTTTGTACCCACTTATTCCTACTACGTTCACTTCATCGTCGAAATAAACAGAAAAAAAGCGCTGAAATTTTTACTTATCCTAATTAACGTAAGCGAAAACCCGAGCTTGAAGTATCAAATAACAGAAAAGGTTTTGTTTTCCTAATACTGGTCGCTCCTTGGCAGGCAATGGCATACCTCTACTATGAAAAACCTTCTCATAAAAAACCATGTGCCGCTCGAAGGAGGCATAAAATTCCATCCATTTGTGGAAAACAACAAAACGCACATCACAAAAAGGAGGAGGAGTTCGAACAAACACCCACAAAGGGTATAAGTGGCAATCATAATACATATGTATATAAGATAAGAGAGAGGCGATATTTTTCTGGGAGCAGCATTAATCAAATCTCATTTCTTAAAGCTTCTAGTAATGAACTGCTAATGGAGAACAGCTTCTTGATAGAACCTACCTAGAAACTAAGCCACAGAGTGGGCTACAAAGTCCAAGTAAGCGAGTGTGCCATGCGCCCAGCCCAGCATTCGGCAATATTAGACTCAGGCGAAGAGACTGTTCAAATTCGCTGAAAGAGCAGCAATGTTTTTTTTTTGTTTTTGTTGCTGGTGCTATAAATTGGAAGGGATTAGAGTACGTGAATAATACAACGGGAGGCTGTTAGTTCACTGAGGGCGTTATACAAAATTACAAGTAAAACACTTTTCTTCTTCAAGCACCTAAGTGTGTGATGGTGTGAGTGCCTAGTCTTTTTGCTTGAGCGTATTGGAGGGGTTGCGATGCGAATATAATTTTTTATTTTTCCTTGTTCACTCCACTCAGGAGCATATGGCCTCGACAAGACTCAGTCTTGCGTTGGTTTCGTTGATCTATTTTGCTTTCTGGCAGGGTAGGTGATGAGCCTGCCGCTGCGAATATATCATAATATCGACAACAAAAACAAAAAAAAATACACCAAATATCATATAATATTTTTGACTTGGAAGATTTAGATAACAAATATTTTTAATATATTTCTTAGTAATAACAATGCTTTTTTATTGAAAAATATCCAAATTTGTAGGACATTTTTATACTTTTTGATACGATTTTCTATGAAATTGGTACTTTTTAAGTACCAGCTGAGAGTGTTTTTACTTATGGATCTGTACGATGACCAAGGGTACTAGTTAACTCTGGCTGGGCATAGACTAAATAGCGGCAATAGTGCTTGTTCTTTTAATCAACTGATTTATTTTGGATACGAAAAGGTTTTACATTCCATTTTTGGTAACTATTACACTCTATATGTATGTATGTACAGCCCATGATTCAATTATTAAAGATTTGCTCACTAGTGACATTCGATTTTTGACACTCCCTTACAAAAGGTTGTATTTAAGAAGGTGCATAAAATGGAAAAATTAAATCCTTTTTTGTAAAAATGGTAGCAAAAAAGTATTTTGTTACTTAATTGGAAACAAACTGCGAACGGCTTGAAAAATAAATTTTAATTAATATTTGAATGTAAATAATGGTACAAATAGAAGTTATTAGTGGAAATTGCTAAGTCTAATATTAAAACAAGAAATTATTTCACTTAATTCAAGATTTTATTTTGTGAATTGATTATTAAATTAAAACCGATTGCGAAGTTTCGCCAATATAAAACTATTTTGTTAAAAATAAATAAATAATTGCCACGTACAATTCTGTTATTTGTTTCGCAGAGATACTTTTCCTATTTGTAGCGCGCGTTCCACAAATGGAAGGATCTACAGTTTTAAGCCGATTCCGGTAGATGGTTTTTTATGAGAAGCTTTTTCTTGCTGCTACTGTGCTTTGCTAAACCTCCACTGCACACTGCATCCATCCATTTTGAAAATGAAATGTCTTTCTAAAAATTTAACTTTTCCTCCACTTTTACACAAAATTTCTAGAGCTAGCAACCTAGTGTCTTGCTAAGGGACCTGATTTGTCGAGAGAGAACGAGAAAGCTGCCCGCTGAGCAAACCTTTTATCATTGAATCATGTGTACAGCCATCGAAAAAATCCATGCACACTTTTCCATTAAATTTTGAAATTTATTTATTTTCCCTTGAATTAATTTGCAATGACAGTTCATTTTTTAACAAAAGTCATCTGAATCAAAGCTCCAAACTTGGTATGAAATTCAGAAAAATTCATCAAATTTACATTAAATTTTAAGACTTTTTAATCGGAATTTTATAAGAATTTCGATTATTTAGGCTCGCGATTTTTGAGGTACTTAAAACTTTCACTTTATTATATTGAAATTCATTGGGCTGTAGAACTGCATAACCAAGGTTTTTTAAACTTTCCCATTGAAAAGTTGGAAAGTTCTATGACAACTTTAAAATTTCTCTGAATTTGGTACAAAGTATTTAATATTGACTTAGACATACGGCTTTTGTTAAAGCATAAACTATGTTCTTATTGAAAATTAAACTTAAAAAGTTAATAATTTTTTTCATGTAGAACTTTCATAAAAAACATCTCAAATTGTCCCCGCTGATTTCTTGTTAAACTCCAGCACTAACCACTTAATGGCATTTTTCTGCAACTTTCTGCATTTATCGCACTTACATATCCGGTTGAAACATCTCTCTGGCATTAAAGTCAATACAATGTTGGACAAATATTTAACGCACAACAACAAAATACACTTCAATTTCCGTTCAATGCATGATGAAACATGTTTATCGGCGCTCTTTTGACAAATTCGCCTGCATTGAGCAAATGGACTTGCATTGAGCATATTGGACGCGCTAGCTGAGCAATGGCAGCGCAGTGATAAGCTGAATTTCAAATGATTGTGAGAGAATATTTCAATGATGCCGGCTATTTCATGCGTTGAAAGTGAATGGTGTGTGTGAATGTGTAGGTATGTGCTGTTGAGGGGAATTTTACTTTTATTCGCATTTGTGTCAAACGCGTAATGTGACAAGAAAATTACACTGACACAGAATGTAAGTGCGAGGGATTGGTGTGATTGGGTGCACACAAAGAGTGACTTGAATTTAGAAACCTACGGTTTTTTGTGTTTTTAATAGCTTTGACTCTCCCATAAAGTGTAATTTTTGTTCATCGAGAAAGGACTTTGCCACTCAGCTGCCTACTTAACCCAAAGTAGCACTTGTTGGCGAAAGGTTTAAGTTATCGTTGTTGATGCTGGTTTCTAAGTAGTCGAAGTCCCCTACTTTTCCAAAATTATAGCTGCCAAACGTGATAGAGGCTTTTAGGCGCGAATGCGTCGATTTCTTTTGTGCTGACAGAAGATACTTCGTTTTTCCCTCATTAACATCCACATCCATACGCCTCGCTTTGGTATTCAGATTGCAAAAGGCAGAAATCACCTTGTCGCTATTAAGTCCGTTGGTGTCGGAAAATTAAAAGGATGCACAAGGTGCAGTCCGAGGGTCTGATGAAATTGAAATGAGTAAAAAAATTTGAAGTTGAGTTATCAATTCCAAAGAAATGTTTTTATATATTACAGCTACCTTCATTTATTCACGTAAAATTGTATTTTCACATATCCATAAATATGTCCGTATTCCGCTTGGCAGTTGTGTAAATGAAAATAATAGTTTAGCTTTCACATTTTTCAATTGAATTTTTTCGTAAAATTTAATGACCTACTTATGCGAGCAAATGAGCCAATCTGAACGCGAAAATAAAATAAACTAAAGCATTTCTGGGATTACTCATAGCTGACAAATGAGCTACAATGTAAAAAATATTTGCACCTAATGAAAATAGAAAACACCTAAGCAAAGCACGTAAACATTCCAAGCAAGGCAGCAGGCCGTTGGAAAGTCATAAAGCCGCCTAAATGGCACTAACCAGCTGCATTGATGCTGGCTAGGCATTTGAAAGGCAGTTTGATGTGTCTGGCAGCTTAAACAGGTGGCCAATTGGACAGCACAAACAGCTGCCAAACTGCCTAAGCAGCCAGCTGAGGAGGCCAGTGTGGATTGGGATGACTTTCCTGTATTTCCAGTATCACCGTTTACGCTCGAGTGGTCGATAGACGATAGGCACCTACCTAAACACGTACCATATTTGTGTTTGTATGGCAGTGAGTTTGTGGAATTTGTAATTGAAGACGCAGCTGCAATTGACGTCAATGTTGATGGGTTTGTTAATATTGCAGTAGCTTGTGACTAATTTAACGGTAAGCCTGTTAAATTGAGTTTCATGCTTCTCATTCGCAAATACGTACCTATAGCTTTGTTTTAGATGCTATTTGAATAGTGTATTTTAGAGGAAATAATAAAAACCAATTTGACAAACAAATAACGAAACAATTTTTCATATCCTTTTAATGGCTTTAAAAATAAATACATCTCGTTCGAGAAGCAAGTGTAGTGGTGTTTCTGGAGATAAGTTGCTGCATCCACAGAAGTCGTTGAGCCATATCCCAAGCCTATGCAACCAACCAGTGAGAAAAAAAGCCACTGGCCCCGACGGGATTAACATGTTGATGCTGAAAAACTTGGGTCCATCGGGAGATAGATACATCACAAGGATCCTCGTGCTGTCCGTTGCCTTTATCATAATTCCTGACAAATGGAAAGCGGGGTTAATAGTATCACAATTGAAACCTGCGAAACACGTCTACCAAGTGGAGTCCTATAGTCCGATAACTCTACATTCTCCAAAAGTCTAGACACTGTCCTACTCCCACTCTTCACGAAACACCTGAACCCAGCATGGGTTCCGAGTGCACAGCACCACCACAGGACTTAACGCCATAAACACACCGCGTTTTCAATCAAAGTCACCGCAGCGAGAAGACTGTCCTAATAGTGTTTGAACTGCAGAAGTCAATCATTCCACGACTTCATACTAGATGATATCCAACAGTCGACCATTGCGCCGTCACTGATGAGGTGGTTTGCGAACTGCCGCCCGTGTGGTCGACAATCACTTGTCATCTATCAAGTCTACAGCTGAAAACAGAGGAGTTTAGGAGCAAGAAGTGTCCTGGCAACCTTTACTTTTCAACTTCTATTTATATATCGAAGCTCCACCAACCACCAGAACAAGTTTCACTGGTCTGTTATGCTCACGATTGGTGGATAATGGCGTCCGGCAATGACATTGGTGACTTGTGTTCCGAAATGAACGTTTATCTCGCCAGTCTTTCTCGCTTTTTTTCTGCGAGGAGTCTCCAGCTTTCCCCCACTAAGTGCAGCGTAACCCTCTTTACCATCTGAATGAAGAAGGTCAGACGGTAGTTAAAAGTGAAAGCCGATGACACACCAATACCGACCATTAAAAACCTCAAAATTTTAGGTGTAGGCTTTAACAGTTTGTTCTCCTTCTTGACTCATACAACGGCAATTGCCACTAAGATCCAAAATCGCAATTAGGTATTCAAATTGCTATCGCGGGGCAAAGACAAAGAAATGTTGCTGGCGGCATTTAAAGCAATTTGTCAGTCGGTTCTAAATTCCGCTGTGCCAACCTGGTCGCCTGGCTCTAGTGCTTCGGAGTAGACAAAGCTCCAGATCTGTCAGAAAGCTTGTACTAGGACAGCCATGGCATGTCTCCAAAAACGAGGCTTCCGTGCTCCTGCTTAAAGAGCAGAGTAAAATTCTCAGCAAGCATTTCCTGGTGGGTTGCTACCGTAGGAATCACTTCCGAAAGTATTTGATAGAGCTTAAGCCACCTGCCCAGGAGAGTCAAAACACATCTATTCGACTATACTGACGAGATCCAGGACCTAACACAGTCACAACTACCGGATCGAAAAGTGTACAGACAGACATTAAAAGGTATTCATTGAGAGCCCTTTACCACCTTCCTAATCTCCCGACCACCGATTGCCGTCAGCGGAGCCCAACCACCACCCTTTGCACTTTTCTAATACCCCTCTCTCTCTCTGGATCCAACCCGACGAAAAAGCATGTTTCCTGGTCTTACCGTCAGATGAGTTAGACAAAGATGATCGGTGACTACAACGCAGTTGAGCAGTCAGTGGAGTGGCGCTCTCCTCTATAACTATGCTTCATTGATTTCGAAAAGGCGTTCGATACTTTAAGGCATGAAGTAATCTGAAGTGTTCTCGCATGCAAAGGAATGTATGACCAAATAATCATCCTTGTAAAAGATTGGTACGCGGGCGCTTGCTGCCGTGTTAATCATGAAAATGCTTTGAGTACCAGTATTGAAGTACAAGCCGGGGTCAAACTGGCTTATGGGCTTTCGCAGCTGGTATTCAATTTAGTCATGGACCAAGTTATGAGCCGAACTTGCGCGAAAAATTAAGGTATAGCCAGAAATCTGAACGGACATCTAGAAGACCTGGACTTCGCAAATGACATATGCCTGATGGCGCACAAGTACTCGCATATATATGCTCAAAGTTGCTCTCGGTCCGCGCTATTGCAGCTAACACTGGGCTAAGAATCAACGCAAGCTATTCAGATAGCCGGCAACCTTTTAGAAGTAGTAAATGAATTATGTTATCTCAGCAGCATTATCACAAAAAAAGGCGGATCGCAATCGCATATCAAAAGGACGTTCTGCCTTTGGTAGTCTGGATAAAGTCTGAAGATCGGCGCATATATCCAGACGTACGAAGTTGCAGATTTTCGACATCAACGTAAAATCGGTTATACCATATGGTTGTGAGGCGTGAAACCTGAACATGTGCGCCTTGCAAACCTTGCAAACCTTTTTTAATCGCGGCCAATGCAAAATCATGTGGATGAAAGCCATGACCCAAAAGCTTAAGTAACACCGACCTGGAAGCTATTACTAAACAAATACCCATCCTCCTCGTAATACGACGTCGCATATGGAATTGGATCAGTCATACACTTCGTAAACCCCTGCATGACATCACACGAGCTGCGTTGGGTTGGAGCCCCCAAGAGAGTCACAGACGCTGAAGACCAGCCAACATCTGGAGGCGACAGATGGATACAGAAGCGCAGAAAGCTGGCTAGTTGTGGAGACAAATAAAATTTCTAGCTTGAAATAATTCAAATTATAAACTGTTTGTGCTACTAGCGGCAAACGCAAACAAGATAGGAATTACCAACGACGATAGCTGCAGATTTTGCAATGAACTGAAATAGAAGAAATCGCTAGAACACCTTCTATATTCTTGCACTGCGTTAGCTAAAACCAGATTGAAATGCTTAGGAGCTCTAAAATATGTGACGTTAGAATGCCTCTCGGGGTTAGAGCTTCAGATTCGCAAAAGACGCGGATGTTATCCTGTAATTGTCTACTGCAAGGGAACGTAAAGGTCTAGCTCCATCTGGTATCACTAAGGACCAATAAGTCTATGGGTACGTTAACCTAACGCAACCTAACCTGTTTTTTGCACCAAGGAACAACGGCTAATATATACAAGCTTTGATTGAAAAGTAATGAGCCTTCCCGCGCGGAGCGTCTGCAAAGCGATCAACCGAATCGGCTGATGGGGGAAAATGATCGTTGGACCTTCTCCTTCCACTAGAAATCTGTCCCAGTTCGCTGGCAACAGCGGTGCAGTCAACATCGCTTCGCGCATGAAAGCTGTTTTAAAAGTGTGTTAGGATTTTTCAGTGGCGAAAATGCAGTTGATCATCGACTCTCGAGGCATCGTCCACAAGGAGTTTGTACCTCCAGGAAGCACTGTAAACGCGGCATGTGCTCCTTCGGCTGAAAAACCGCGTCGCCCGACCTCGTCAACAATTGGACCCTTCATCACGACAATGCGCCGGCGCACACCGCCTTCCTCTGCACCTCTGCATTGGCCAAGATGGGGGTTCCGGTGTTTTCCCACCCTCCCTACTGCCCAGACCTGTCCCCTCCGGACTTCTTCTTGTTCCCGTGCCTGACAAGAAAGCTGAAGGGGAGGCGTTTCGACTCCATCGAGGCGATCCAAAAAACTGTGACAGCCGAATTGAAAGCGATTCCGGCGGATGAGTTTAAAAAATGTTTCCTGTAGTGGAAAGACCGCTACCAGCGGTGTATTGATGCTCCTATTTTAAAGAATATTAGTTGTATAATCCAAAAGGTTTAATAAAACTGCTTAAAAAAATAAGGATCATTACTTGTCAATCGAACCCTCTACATATACACCGCTCTATGGGTTTAATGACCTGCTACAATAACAACAAGGGGAGTTGAATTTCAATATCGAACGCCAAATAGCCAATGTTCCTCCTGCTGTGTTTGAAAGAGTTCTGACGGAAAATTTACTCCCAATAGTCGTTTGCTACAAAAGTGATCATCGTTTGTGACTAAATAATCGGCGAGTAAGTGATATAGAATTCTATACTACAATTAAACACATCTGCTACATCCGGAACAAATTTTAGCGCAATTTTGCAGATATTCTGTGTTTCATTTAATTACAAAATTGTTATGTCCCCATTAAAAGCCACTTTAATAAAAATTATTATTTACCTACAACAAATCTGTATTAAATAGAGTTGCTTATTTGATATTTACTGAAAGCACCCACCACCGCTCTTTTCCTTTTAAGCCGTCTGAATGGATACATTAACTTGAACTTTCATTAAAATCTCGTTTTACCCCCAACACAATAGCAATGCCGCTGCTCTTTCCCCCCCTACGCTCTTTGCGAAACGTACACTTCAACAGTTTGTTGTTTGTTCGCATTTTTCTACAAATTGTTTTTACTACCAATTCTACGATTTTTCTATATATAAATATTTTAGACGAGTATTTAGTAAAGACTTGTTTCGTTATTTGGTTGTTGACATTTTTGGCTTTGACTCATCTCAGCGCCAATTTTATGTTATTACTGTTTTTATTTTTGCCTTTGTTTGTGTTTTCGTTTCAGTTTCGAGTATTTGCGATGTTTCTGCTATTTCTATTATGGCTGGCTGTTGACATATTTTCCATTGTTTTAGCTTAATTTTCGTTCGAAAATGCGACTTGTTGTAACTTTTTTCAGTGTTGATTCATTGTAAAATACATTATTTTTTTATTTTTTGAATTTTTTTTTCTTATTTCTTTTTTTTGAATATTTAACGTAAATTACGAGCGCCAATTTTGGTGATTTTTCGGAGCTTGCCGAGAAATTAGCACATTTGCGAAATGCGATTTTAGCAAGTTTGATTTGTAAAGTGGTTGCTGTTCTTGTTGTTAATTGCTGTTGGTTGTTGGTAACTGGTGCTTGTTGGCTACAGTGACGGCGGCGAGTTCATTGAGTAAATAAAAACTCGTAAATGGTAGCAAGCTTTTAAGAAAGTTAATGCGCTTAAAAGCAAACAATAAACAAAAAATATGTATTGAGATTAATTAGTGTATTATACAACGGTATATAAATCGTTTGATTAAGTTTAATTGTTCTCAATCCCGAAAGCGAGTAGGCAATTGTTTCGGAAGAATATTGAAAGAAGCGAATGACACGCAACTGAATTGAAAAATTAAAAAGAAAAAAGACGATTAAAAAAAAATTAAGATGAAAAAGAATACAAAAATGTCTAATAATAAAATACATACAATAACTCAGGGGGTTTTGCTGTTATGCATATTTAAAAATAATTATGTTTAATAAATAATTATAAATACAGGGTGTGTTTTTTATTCCTGGTTGATGTTTTCCTTAATAGCTTTTAAATGAAACAATTTTTGTAATTTGCATACATATTTTTTTTTGCATTCTTAGGACTTAAATATATGAAATATTAAATAAAAAGGAATATGAGGTCAATTAAATAGTCGCCTATCATTTATTTTTACTTTTATTTTTATTTGAGCTTAATCCATCTCAGCTATTGCCGGAGATTACACATCCCGGATAAAATTTTCAAGGGATTGTGTTCTGGTGGAGCGTAGTCCAAGTTCTACGCCCATGCGATTGCTATTGCTTAAATATTTAAAAATCTTCGAACTATTGCACATGTGTCCAGTATGGTCGACTTCTGCATGTCTTCTAAGAGGTGTTGACAGTCATACTTCTTCAAGTTTTTTTTTAAATGCTTAGGCACTAATCCAGTGGAAGATATAATTATTGGTATTATATTCACTTCCCTCGCTTTGTACATCCGTTTAAGCTCTATGGCCAAAGCTGCATACTTCGATACTTTGGTGGAGTATGTGCTTTGGATGTTGCGATTAAGGGGCACCGCTATATCGATTACTTCGATCGTTTTATTTGTCTTGTCGAACAAGATAATGTCAGGTTTGTTGGCAGCTGCTGTTTGATCCGTGGATATAAATCTGTCTCAGTACAGTTTAAAATTTGCATTTTCCAATATTGGCTTTGGTTCATATTTAAAATACAAGACTTCTGCTTGTAAGAGAACGTGTTTTATCGCAAGTTGTTGGTGGAGGATCTTTGCTATATTGTTATGTCTCATGACATATTCACGGGGGGCAAGTACACTACATCCAGCAATTATATGGTCGATTGTTTCGCCGTAAATGCCGCACCTTCGGCATCTATCTTCTTTTGCCTCGCCATGTATCGACCTTCGGAAATTCCTTATTGGAATAACTCGGTCTTGGATAGCGATTGCGAAACCTTCTGTTTCAGAAAATTGTTTTCCTTTTTTCAACCATAAATTGGATGATTGTGCGTCTATCCATTCCATTTCGAGATCATGGGGATGGGCACCGTGTATTGTTTTTGCCTTCCATGCTGCGATCATTTCTGCTGGGGATTTAACCCCCTCAGGTACTGGGAAATCCTGTTCCATCAGACTTAGCGGGGTAAAGCCGTTATCTGCCATAGCGATAGCTCTAAATAGATGAGACTCGCTGCTTAGAAAATATGTACGTAGCTTTAAAGTTTGCGAGAAGTGTAGACGCGCTATATTAATGATTCCTCTCCCACCAACGTTTCGAGGAAGGGATATTCTTTCCACAGCGCTTTGAGGGTAATGGCTTTGAAACTTTGTAAAAGTGGTGCGTATCAGCGTTTCAATCCGAAGGATATCTGTCTGAGACCAAACGAGTATGTCAAGAGAGGTATGGCCCAGGTATTAATTGCTTTGCATTTATTTCCACTGTTCAGACTAGTTTTTAATACAGCTTTCAGTCGTGCCTCAAATTTGTTAATGAGGTTTTTCTTTACTAGCGTGTGGTTGATTCCTTTAAGTTGCAGAAATCCTAAATATTTATACGATTCGCTGCTATGCAAGTTGTCTATAATAATATTTTGATCTACTGCGTAGTTTTCTTCGGTTTCATCAAGCTGACCTCTAATTAGATGTATTATTTTTCACTTATCTGTCCCAAATTCCATTCCTACGTCATCATTGAAAGCTTTAGTGACATCTATCAACTCATGAAGCTTATGCTTTTTGTTTGCGTAAAGTTTCAAGTCATCAACAAACAGAAGATGGTTGAACGTGTGCTCTCTTATTTCTGTTTTGAGTGTAAAGAAGTTTTGCTTATGTGTAAGAAGCCTGCTAAGCGGGTTGAGGCCAATGCAGAACCATAGGGGGCTTAAGGCATCCCCTTGGAATATACCACGTTTGATTGAAATCTGTTTTGAAACAGTTCCATTTAGAACCAGTTTTGTATTCCACTTGCTCATTATGCGGCCCAAGAGGGCAACAGTGGTAGCATCGATTTTGTAAATTCTTAATATTTCAATAGGTAATCATTGTGGCATTGAATCAAAAGCTTTTTTGTAGTCAATAAACGCGACGCTTAAATTCCGCCTTCTTCTCAGAGCTACTCCTGTGATAACAGTGTCTATAATAAGCTGATCTTTAGAGCCCATTATTTTATTTTACTTTATTTTATAATATTTTATTTTATTTTATTTTATTTTATTTTTTTCTATTCTATTTTATTTTATTTATTTTATTTTTTTTAATTTTTTTTTATTTTATTTTAATTTATTTTTTTTGTCATATTATAACTTAAATGTCGATTAGTTTTTACTCAATCCCCCAAAGCGTCGTTTTATAAAATAAGTTCAAAATCAATAGACTGGCGTTCGCTCCAATGTTGACAAAATTCTTTTTTCCTTTTAATTTTCATTTAAATGGCGGCATGAAAATCCACAAAGCGCCAGGGTATTCCACCATGCGGGACAGTCTATTTTGACTTAAAACTGTACTTGTCTATACCGTTATTATGGTAGCTTCTTGTTTTTTATGATTTCTGTCATCTAATTTTTTAAATTGTGCTAAATAATTTTTGTTTTGCATCGACGGTTTTATATTTCTTTTAGTGAATTTCGTTTCATTTGTTAATTAAATGTCGTTTGATTTTGCACATGTTTTTATGTTGATGTTTTGCATATTTTTAAGTTGTCTTGAAATTATTAATTGGATTAATTTCAGTGGAATTTTCTTGTTATTTTAGTTTTTTAAATTCATTGCAATTTCTTAAGATATATTGTATGAACTTACAGGGTCCGGCACTCAAAGTGTAACCAATTAAAACGGTTATAAGTTTATTTTGGTAAAATTACTTTCATTCAATTTAAAGTAAGCAATGTGTGAAAATAATACAAAAAAAAGGAATCAATTTACTTTTGCTCGATATGACCACCTTTTGCCTTGACTATGGCCTTGAAATGGTCCAAAAACGAATCGCAAGCTGCTCGGATGTGACTTGCAGGTATTTTGGCCCACTCGCGGGCAATGGCTTTTTCCAGCGCCTCGAGACTTGTGAATCTTTTAGTTCGGACCTTGCTCTCCGAAATGGCCCAAAGAGAATAATCCATCGGATTCGCGTCTGGTTAATTTGAGAGCCATTGTGTGGACGTTATGAAGCTCGGAACGTTGTTTTAAGCCATTTTTGGTTCACTTGACCTTTGTGAGACGGTGCCGAGTCCTGTTGAAGCGTCCATGGTTTGCCACCGAAATGTTTGTCTGTCCACGGCTTCAAAGCAACCTCCAGAATACTTTTCCGATAAAATTTCCCATTTACCCTGACGCCCGGCTCGATAAAATTGATTGGAGGGCACCCATCTGCGGTTACAGCGGCCCAGGCCATTACCTGTGGTTGATGCAGCCTTCTAAAGGCCAATTCTCGTATGAACGGTCGTTCAAATAAACTCTATCGTTTTGGGAGTTTACGAATTGCTCAGTTCGAAAAATTTTCTTGTCAGAAAACTCAATGTTTGGAAATTAACCGCTTTCGGCGGTCTTCGCTCTCCCAAGTCTGACTTGTTGCTGCTTTGGTGTGAGATCTTGCGCCTTTTGGATCTTGTAAGGCTTGACTTTGAGATCATTTTTCAGTATGCGGCGGATGCTACGGTCAGTTCTTTCGACATTTGATTGCAACACTTGGTGTCGTTCTTCCAAGAGATGCTACTAACTAAACATAATCTCTCGTAGTAACCTTCGTAAGCTTCCTGTTAGTCACTAGTAATTTAAGCCTTACACATTTTCCATTCTGCTTTATTTCTGGCGTTTGAGCTAAATTTCTGGCTTTGGTGACTTATAGCAAAATTTTAGGACGAATATTTTTATGGTACATTCCAAACCGTTATATAACTCGATTATCCGTATTTGTGGCACTCTTCCGCAAAAGAGAAGAACTCCCCTCCCATTGATGAGTTAGAGAGTTAAAGTGCTCCACAAAAATATTTTCGGTCATTTTCCATGCACAACTGCTGAAGATATATGAATGTCTAAAATGTATTATAACAAGCAAATGGCCGATAAAAATGCGTTTTTTTTCACTCTGCCAAAATCTGTGTCGGGATTTTGTTATTTTTCCACAATGCCAAAATCCAATGTCTGCTCAAGTGGTTTCGTATGCCGATTTACCATAAGACTGAAGGGGGAAATTTGACATCCAAAAAAAAAACAAAAAAAAAAATCAAGAAAATTCAGCGGAAAACTTTCGCGTATCTGCTTTTTGTCCACTCTACCAAAACTCGTTGGTGAAGTTTTGCAATTATTAATTTTTTGTTTTTGTTGTACTTATATTGTATAAAGTTATATGCCTCTACTATCTATGTATGTGTATATTAGGGCAGGTCGATTTAAAAATCGCTCATTGCTCTGTGAAAATCGTATTCTAGGGATCAAAATAAGAAACTTTGCCGAAGGAACCATACCTCTAAAACGAATTCTGATGTCCCCCAATTTGGGTCGAACGAAAAATCCCACCTTGACCCATTTAGAGTGCTCCAATCGAATCCCAATGTATGACCGACCCCCACTAACTTTGGACGGCCGATCCACCCATGCCAGTGGCACACCCCCTGGAACTCCCCTGGGGGGTTCCCCATACAAAGAGACTAAAAAGTTCGACCCAAATTGGGGGACATCAGAATTCGTTTTAGAGGTATGGTTCCTTCGGCAAAGTTTCTTATTTTGATCCCTAGAATATGATTTTCACAGAGCAATGGGCGATTTTTTTGCCTCCCCACAAATCGACCCGGCCTAGTGTATATGCATGTAAATATGCCAATAAACAGACAATTCTCTCTCAAAAAAGTGTTTTATGAATTCATTAATTGAAATTCGTTGAATTTAAGAAAAAGACTCTTACTTGAAAACCCCTGTACTCGTAGTGCTTGCATGTTTACAGCCATTCTTGTAAATCAAGAGTACTGATTTGTGAAGTCAACGTGACAGATTCACTGTGATTCGTGGAATGTCAAATGTGCTTAATATCTGTGACAGTGATCTGTTATGTGGTGTATGTATGTATGTATCTAGAAACACGAGTGTATTTTTTTTATCAAAAACAATACCACAATATTTAATATATACAGACTAAACTACGTACGAATGCATATTTGCATGAGTGCACGAGTTTTGAAAATTCTGCTGAAATATGCAAAATATTGTTGGCGCTCATATTTTTCTGGCAGAATTTTCACTGATTTTTTTTCCTTGTTTATTTTTCTTTCTTTTGCAACATTTCTACAAACGAATAAATATGTCTATCACTAGCTTTGTTACTTTTGTTATTATTGTTAATGGCTTATTTCTGCAGCGGTTGGTTTTTGTTGCTATTGTAAGTAGTGTTGTTGTTCTTGCTAGTCTTGTACTTCGCTAAAAAACAAACAAAAACAAGTTATAAACCATGACAACAGACCAAACAAACAAGCGGATATGAAATAAACAAACAATGCACAGAACAAACATTCATATGTACCATAGTTAATGTATTTATGTGTGTGTGTGTGTCATACGCAAATACCAATGCAAACAAAATGATAGCGCGAATCCAGTGGAAACTATTATTTGCGAGTTATTGATTTGGCTAACCGAGGGCGCCGGCTGCTTCACATGCATATACACATACACATACATATAAATATGTTTCTGGTATGCATTTATGTATGTGTATAGCCATGCAAGCTCATCTAGGCAACTTTATCCAGGCATGTAAATATGAATGCACAAATATGCGCATTTACAAGTGAGTGCCGGTTGTGCATTCGTTGATAGACAAGGTGACCTGCCGCTGGTTTTGGGGTGAAATACGTAGTACGTCATTTGCAGCTGTATTGGCGCCAATTTAAAATTCTATCGAAATTAAAGGAAAATATTTACATTGATTTACAAAAAAAGCTTACACAATCGAAGATCACCTGCTGCGAAAGATACGCAAAAATTGGTAGAAGCGCGTGGTAATTAAAATAAATACATACATATGTACATACATACGAAGTTGTAAATATATACATCTACACTCATGGCCAAAGTAGTAAATGCATAGAAATAATATTTTGAAAGACGAGTTGCAACTCCAAAACCAAAGTGATGCGTGCTTGGACACAAAATACGCGTCGGTTACTGAACGATGGTGCCCAGCTGGGGGAACTGCAATCCTTTTGCTATCTAGACAGTCAGGTCGCTATCGGTGTCAAGTGGTTCGAGCGAAAACAGCAAAAACCGCATTAGGAAAGCTCTGGCAACATTTGGCTCCCAACGTCCAATCTGAAAAGCTTAACACATTTCGCCATGCACAAAGCTGATGATCTTTAATTCTAGTGACATTTATTTCTAAACAGCGGCCGATATTCACGAACTGCAAATTTTCACTAATCGATGCCTTTGAAAAATCCTGAAAATCTTCTGGCCAGCGACAATCTCGAATGCTCATCAGTGGAGAACAACTCAGCAAACCCAAATACTCCTTAAGATTTGCAGAAGAAAATGAGCGGTTCTTTGCTCCTGCTGCTCCTTTGCTTGGAATTATAGGAAATAATAACGATAAAAATAAATAAAAAATAATAATAATATTAATTATAAAAATAAATTTGGCCAGTGCTGCCAACTTTTTATTATTTAAATTTTTTATTATTATTATTTTTGTATTTTCCTTCTTTCTTTAAAAAAATAGATGCGCAAAAACAATCTCGAGCATTCGTTAATAGAGAAAATGCGCAACAGGGACAGATTATTTCATAATTTTACCAGAGTTGCCATTTTTTTATTATTTTAATTTTTTTTATTATTAGTTTTTGTTTGCCTTGTAGAGATAATGCGCAACATGGATACTCTATCTCATAGTTTTACCAGAGTTGCCAATTTTTTATTATTTTAATTTTTTTGTATTATATTGTTTTTGTTTTTTGTGTTGTAAAGAAAATGCGCAACATGGACAGATTATTATAATTTTACAAGAGTTGCCAATTTTTTATTATTTTAATTTACAATATTTTATTAATTTTTTTTTTTGTATTGTAGAGAAAATGCGCAACTTTCATAATTTTACCAGAGTTGGAAATTTTTTATTATTTTCTTTTTTTTCTATTATAATGTTTTTTTTTGTATTCATTCTTTAAAGAATATACATATGCGCAACCGGACAGGGAAAAATTATTAAAAAATCAAAGAGAATTTGGGTCACTTCAGACTTCCACTTTATTACGCTAAAATTGAATGAGACACAAAACTGCGTCCCCAGATTTTTTCCCCATCAAACTCTGATTAAAAAGTTTGTAATTTTGATGAAAATTTATCGAATTTTTATAAAAGCAAAATCCTGAAAGTCATCTGGCCAAATACAAACTTGAACCCTGATCTGTGGAGAATAACTCAGGAAAGTCAATACTCCCTAAATTTGCAGAGGGAATGGGGTTGGATTGCCCATATCCTTCGTAAACAATGCGATGACATTACAGGAGCCGCTATTGAGTGGAATCCCCAAGGCAATCGCAGACGAGATAAGCCATCAAACAATTGAAGACGATTGTGCGATTTGGAAACGAACGTCGTGAATTTAATCTGCAATGAAACTAAGATACTGGCGCAAAACAGATCTGTATGGAAGAAATTTTTTGCGACCCTCTGTTTCTCCCTGGAACCATAGAATATAATAATAATATATTGTTTAATAATATTAATAATAAATAAAGAGAATAAATAATAATAATAATAATAATAATAACAAAAATAAATTTGACCAATATCGACAGTTGTTTCTTCTTCATTTTTTTAAAAAATATATGTGCAAAAAATTTTAGCATTCGTTATATGGACACAATGCACATTACGGACAGGGAAAATAATGACTAAAAATCAAAAAGAATTTTGAGTCACTTCAAACTTGAACTTTATTACGCTAAAATTTAATGAGCTACAAAACTGCATACCCAGATTTTTTTTTCTAAAACTCTGATAAAAAAGTGTGTACTTTTGATGAAAATTTATTGAATTTTTATAAATGCAAAATCCTAAAAATCTTCTGGACAAACACAATAACGAATGCTGATCAGATCAATTGTGAATTTTTCTTCTTCTTTAATTTTCATTAATTTTTTATAGAAATATATGTGAAGAAAAATGTCGATCATTCGTTATCAAAAATTATCCAAAATTAAGTTAAAGTAAGTAAATTAAATTCCAATTATCAAAATCAACGAGAACTTTGAGTCACTTCAAACTTGCTTTTTATTATTCTAAAATTTAATGAGCTACAAGACAGCGTACACAATTTTTATTTTTTTAACTCTGATAAAAAAAATTGAAATTTTTGTGAAAGTTTGTCAAATTCTTAAAAGTCTTGCGTAATGAATGAAAGTAAGGTATGACTCCATGGTCTTTTGTACTCTCTACTCATCACACTACCTCCTCATCGAAAGCCTCTCTCAAGTAACCTAAGATGGCATTGGCTTGCGCTGAGCGTATGTGCCTTTCTTCTGGGCGCATACGACTGAGATATCTACTCGTAATCTTGTGCAAATGGTGCTAGTGTTTTTTGTTTTTTTTTTTGTCTTCGCTCGAGCCACCTTCCACCGAGATGATACTGCCCAGATAGCAAAAACATTGCACATCCTCCAGTTGGGCACCATCGAAGTTTCAAGCTTTATTTTATATGATATTTGTTAATTAATGAATATTAAACCAAGCAGCAGAAAAGTAATCAACACTGTCTAAAATATCGGGTGCTTATTATTTTGACCATAACTGTCTATTGCAACCTCTTGTGCATGCGCCAGCAACTGTAGCCTCTAACCGCAAAGCTTTATAAAAACTTCAATAAATAACAGCCCATTTTTTCAAGAAAAATTTTCGGTCAGTTGGGGTACCGGAAATTTTGCACCATCATTCTTGTCTACTTCCTCTCGTCGAGTGCATTTCTGTTGATTTATAATAATTATTTTTTTAGCTCCTTTCCTTCATTTTTAGCTCCGTTTCTTCAAACAATTAAACAAACCAACGCAGCAGCCACTGATGAAAGTGAATAGCAGTGATTTTGAATGTGTATGTTGCATGTGTATGCACATTCATATGTATGTATGTATGTATGAATATATGTACGTATGTGTGGATATGTAAATATCTTCCAGCCATTCATTTTTGAAAATTTTCTGTCTTATTTCTATATTTATTTCCAAAATTACGGCTTTATTTAAATTATGAAGCTATTAAAAATTTGGCAGCTCGCACATTGTTGTTGCTTTTATTGTTGCTTTCTTATATGCTATACTCTTTTACACTAAGTTATGGCTCATATTTTGTCTTGAATTATTTTTTATTTTGCTTATTTTATGTATATTATTTTGCTAAGGTCAGTTTACTTATTGCATGCACTGTTTGCAGGATGTTGCTAAAAAATATTGTTTGTTGCTTCATAGAATGATGAGAAGAGCAAAATTTTACAAGCAAAAGTCATAGAGTTTCTAAGGAATTTCTTTCTTTATTTTTTGAATAGCGTTAACATTAAAAAAATTTTGACATTCACTCAGTAGCGAAAAAGTGTGCTGAAGGTGCCGCTGTACTGATGAGCAAATGTTAAATTTCATATACAGTGTAATATCTCCTAAAGGGCACCTCTATTTGCCGGCAACTTCCTTTGGGCGGACATATTTTTCTATACCAAATCTTATGTGTCGGAAGAAGTTACACTCTCTCGTGTGGATGCCCTTCTTAGCAGGACAAAAGCTGACTGACAGTCAGTGCCCGCTCAAGGGAGGTTCCGCTGTAATTCGAATTTTATTTATATTCACTAGGCCGGGTCGATTTGTGGGGAGGCAAAAAAAATCGCCCATTGCTCTGTGAAAATCATATTCTAGGAATCAAAATAAGAAACTTTGCCGAAGGAACCATACCTCTAAAACGAATTCTGATGTCCCCCAATTTGGGTTGAACTTTTTAGTATCTTTTCTCATGTAAAGGCCAAAAATGGTGATATTTTGAAATGATTGTATGGGGAACCCCCCAGGGGAGTTCCAGGGGATGTGCCACTGGCATGGGTGGATCGGCCGTCCAAAGTTAGTGGGGGCCGGTCATACATTTGGACTCGATTGGAGCACTCTAAATGGGTCAAAGTGGGACCCAAAATTGGGGGACATCAGAATTCGTTTTAGAGGTATGGTTCCTTCGGCAAAGTTTCTTATTTTGATCCCTAGAATACGATTTTCACAGAGCAATGAGCGATTTTTAAATCGACCCGCGAAACTTCGCGCTAGAAAGTAAATCTTAAAAAAACAAAACCCGTATACTTATAAAGGGTTTTCCAGTGGAAAATAACATCAGGCAAATGACCACCACGACCACGCTTACGGGGCAATATCCTTTTCATGAAATTTTCCATAACCGAATTGCAAAGTGGCTGCTCTATGTCCTCGAAGTGGCTGCTCTCCTCCTCACGAATTCCATCTTTGAGGTCTTGAATCGACCCTGGGCTGTTGGCGTAGACCTTCTCTTTCACGTTGCCCCAAAGAAAAAAGTCACAAGATGTTAAATCACAATCACAAGATGTCGGTGGCCAATTGTGATCACCTCTGCGAGAGATAATACTGTCCGGAAACTTTTCCCGTAAACGATCAATGGTTTCGTTGCTTGTGTGGCACGAAGTGCCGTCTTGTTGGAAATAAATGTTGTCCAGATCAATACAATCCAATTCAGGCCATAAAAAATCGTTAATCATCTCTCGATAGCGATAGGCTATTCAAACTAACACCTTTTACTGGAAAACCCTTTATAAACAAGGATTTTTGAAATTGCGTGGAAGAACAATAGAAGTTTATTTTTTATTTTAAATTTTTTTAGAAATTACTTATAAATTATAAACATTAATAAAAAGCTGTGTATAGAAAAAAAGTGTGCTCGAAGCATTTCGCCCGCTCTTCAGCGTTCAGAGGCTCACTTTTGCACACAGAGGCTGTGTGAGTAAGGACTTGGACTGACTCTACTAATTGGCCGAATCATCACCATCACCTTTTTTCCTAATAGGAGGAAAGCGTCAAAAGTCTACTTGGCGAGTTGGCCGTCGGTGTGGGACTTTAACACTAACTAAAACCTCCTCTCTTCCGAACGGTTTCCCATCCCGGAACCATGCCGTTAAGTAATGCGTCGGGGGGTCCTTATCGTGTACTTTAACTGAAATGGTCAGTCTATGTCAATGTTGGTAACTGTCCGGTATTCACGCAGCGACGGCTTGGCGAAAAGTGCCCTGTTTGGTGCATTTTGCCGAATCGATGGCTCGAGCTCCAAACGCTAAACTGATCACTGCAATTAAATTGCATGCTGACCTTCACTATTGGCGTCGTTTCTGGTATTATAAATAAATATTTTTGTTTACGTAAACGTTGAATATTTTATTTTTATTATTCAAAGAGCAACACCCTGTGACGAACAATGAATGAAAATCAAAATCGTATTTTTTCACGTGTCCAAATATTTACTTATTTTTAGATAATATTGATACTGCATACATACATACATATATAGACCCTGAACTTACCAAGCGAGCAAACTAGAAATTCTACAAAATACAGTAAATATGAAAAATACAACAAAACATGTAATGGGAAAGCTTACTTGTCGTAGCTGTTTTAATTGCTGGTATTAATTTGGTGGGAAAAATTATTTTCTCTAGATTAATTTTGGCAATGTGTATATGCGTTACTTTATTCAGTAATTTTCCATATAATAATGCAACATTATTTCGAGATGTTTGAGTTTCTCCTTACAGGAGTTCACCAGAAGAGAGCTGCAATATGGCGTCGAAAAAGCCTTGATCGCAGCTTGACTATCGGAAAAGATACTTATGTCTCCCTCTTAACAGCCGAAAGGAGACCGAAATGCTGGCTGATTTAGATTTAAACCCCCGCTTCCACTCCAAACTCCATTTAGGATCCGTCAGTGAAAACAGAGGTATCTATATCCGTACCGACTCTCCCCTCTTTCCAATCTTGCCTGCTTGGAAAGATAGCCCTAACACATCCGCTTCAAGCTGCTACTATGTCCTACAGGAAGTTATCTCCAAAGGCCAATTTCCTTCAACCTAACAGCACTCTGAGCAGCAATGGATAAAACCTGCAGATCCACAGGAAGTAAGTGCAGAATAATGTTGAGTGCAGCAGTAGGTCATGTTCTACCAGCACCAGTGATGCTCACACATGCAGTTCTCTGCACTTTCTCTAGTTTAGTGGTGTTGTAGCCCTTCTGAAGAGCTACCCACCAAACTAGGCAACCGTATGTCAAAATTGGCAGAACCACTAAGTTGTACATCCAAAGTACGACACGTGGCTTGAGATCCCATTTTTTGCCGAACATAGATTTACAGTCGTAGAAGGCTATATTGGCCTTCTTAACTCGATTTTCTATGTGCAGCTTCCAGTGGAGCTTAGGGTCAAGTATTACACCAAGATACTTGACTTCCGATGAAAGAGTAAGACGCTGCACATACCGGTATTTTGATAATCTAGGCGGCCAAAAGTCAATTTTGAAAATGCATTAATTGATTTTAATAATGAATAGAATAGAAAGATAACACAATAGAGTATTCACTCCACCCCCTCTCGCGCTTTTTCGTCGCGCGCGCTACAGCCGTATTGTCAGTCAAAAGTTCATTGCTTATCACACTACACATATCTCGCTCGGCGTTCGGCAAGCAACAAATCTTCAAAAGAGTAAAGTTAACTTATTTAAAGTTATATGTCTCGTTTTAATGATGGAAATTGAAGCTTCAGGTATGTTTTTTCCAAATTTAATAAATATTTTATAGATTTTGTTCATTAATACGGTAATTTATTGAATTTAGTACAAGGAGAAATAGTGAATTTTTTACACATATTTTTTTTATTTGTTAAGCTGAAAGTTATACTTCCAAGTCCGTCCAAGCTTGAATTTTTTTTTCAGATTGTGTACATATGCTTTGAGATGTAGAATAAAGTAGAATTAGCTGCAGAAAACCGCAAATTAATTAATTGTGGAATTTCAAAAGTTTCATGGAACAGTTTTTTTAAAAGCGTTTTTTATACTTGTTATTTTTTGGTTTGTTTAAGGTTCTCAAGACACTTCAGGGGCTCGAATTGGTACTCGAAAATACATATTCGACCACATGCAAGCTCAGAATTTACCAAATTTGGACGAAAAATTAAACTCTTTACAACAGGAGCTTTTGTCAGGTGAAAAATACTCTGACGAACAGATATCAGCTCTTAAGCACAATTTTTCACATTTTAAATCACAAATCAAGAAAAAGTGGCTACAAGTACATAAAAAGGAAGATGTTTTCCTATCAAAGTACAAGTCTTGGTTGGAAGGAGGTTTTGAATTAACTGTTGCAGCAATACCGAAACGATGTGGCCGTCCTCACAAACATTTCAGTGACTCAGGTGAAAGATCTAAAAGACTCAAAACTGCAGAACTCAGATCTACAGTAAAGGACAAAAACTTGATTATGCATCCTGCTTCAGTAGAGTTTATCAAAAGTGGAAATAGAGATGCTTCTAAAGTATTAAAAGACATTCAAAACTCTCCGATACGTGCGACAAAATACAAAAAGGCATTTTCAAACACTAGGAAAAAAGAAATGCACTCTTTATCACCAATGCAAGCATTGAAAATGATGATTGATGCTGATCTAACAAGTGCTCAGTACGAAGTTATAAGGAACACATGTAAAAAATGTTTTCCCTGCTACACACTTATTCAAAAAGCAAAAAATGAATTGTATCCGCCTACTGAATCTATCAGAATTACATGCACTAGTGCCGAATTTGATTTACAGCCCTTGGTCGATTTTACATTTACTTATTTGGAAGTAGTTCTTTCAGCCCTTAAAGAACAAGAAAGATTGTCCCTGAAACTTATTTGTAAATGGGGATGCGACGGCTCACAGCAGTCACAGTTTAAACAAAAACTAACTTGGCATTTGATAATAAATAATTAAAACATTAATAATGATGTCTATTTTATATAATTTAACCTATAAATACCCAAAAAAAATTCATTTTCTATTTATTCTAGTACAAAATGGTTGTATCTTTAAAGATACTACGGTCATTTAAGGGTTAATAATATAATAGTTCAATAAAAAAAGTCCATTGTCTAAATGATGATGAATAAAAGTATTTAAGACTATAAAAAACGTTAAAATAGTTTTGGCCGCCTAGATTATCAAAATACCGGTATGTGCGCTGGTTGTTTAGTCTGGAAGTTTAAAATGTGGAAGCTTGTATTTTCTGGTGAATAGCATAAACTCCGTTTTGTCAGAGTTGACTCTGAGACCGCAACTGGCAGCCCATCTACTGAGTGTAGCCAGAGCACCTACCAAAATTTCAGCCATTACTTATGGGAAGGGACTAGATAAAAAAAAAATTTCACCAAATGGCGCGGTTTTGAATTTTACACTCTAAAAATCGAGTTTTTTTCAGTTTTTTAATAATGAAAAAAAAAACGAAATAACTGAAATAATAATATGACTCTAGTGCGGGAGATAGCCTTTAATGTTGTGAACAACATATTAGAATTTCAGAAAATTTGGTTGAATAGTTTTTTGTTTTTCTTTTTGACAACACCAGGCCGAAAAAAGTCGTTTCGAGATAAATGACGCTCTCTACCTAGTTAATTTGCTGTAAAAGCTATAAGGGGGAATTTCCGCATGAAAACACGACACTTTCGAAATATCGAAAAAAAAAATCGATTTTTTAAATTTCTAAACCACTGGGTCCCCTTAAAGTAAGATATCTTCCATTGCATCTAACTGGCGTCCAAATACCGTATGAGTCTACATGCTAAGTTTAAATGGAACGTACATATTAAAACAAAAGAGAAGTGTTTGAAATCAAATATAGAAGTCTCTACTGGCTCATGGACCAAAGGTCCAAGTTATCAATATTCAACAAAGTCCAGCATGTTCTGAAACCTGTATGGACATATGGAATATAACTTTGGTGTTGCTCAAGTTCCTGTAATATAATGCAGATTCAAAAATTGTATTCGCTATACGTCTTTGAATGCGATCTTGGCATCGAATCAGGCGTCGTCACAATACAAAAATATGCCAAGTCACACAGAGATAGACTTCAACAGCATATCAATAGCGAAGCGATTGTCTAACTGTGCTGTACTATCTGACCTAACCGATTGGAGGACAAGGTTTAAATGAAAGAAGCCCCATAATTTCCTGGAGTAAAAAAAAGTTCTTCAATTCTTCAGAACACAAGTAGGAAAATAGTAATTGCAATGTTAATAATAAATAGTAAAAAAAAATTAAATTATTGGGGATGGGAATAAGTTTCCGTCCTTTCTTAGCCAAAAAATAAACATTTAAATAATACATGATATTATATGAAGTATGGGGAGGATTTTTGAAATTGAGTGGCGGCTATAGCCATTAGAAGCTACAACTTTATTCCATCTGTCAGGCAGCATACGAGTTTTTTGACTTGACCCATTCATTGAGCCAGCAGGCGATGCTTTCGTAAGAAGTGAACCGCTCTCCAATAAGGGCTGACTGCATTGATCGCATCTGTTCCGATGATGCATTTTCGGAAGAATACGGCGGGTGGGGCAAGATTTCCTAATTCAGTCCCTCTAAATATTTCTGCACCGATTTGGCAACGTGTCACTTGGCGTTGTCATACAGCAAAATCAGTTTGTCATGTCTACTGTCTCACTCTAACCGCTTTTCTTTGAGAGCTCGTTTCAAACGCATTAGCTGCAATCGATAACGATCGCCAGTGATACTTTTAGATGGTTTAAGGAGTTCATAATAGATGACACCCTTCTGATTCCACCAGATGCACAACATAACCTTTGAAGCATGAATATATTTTTCGCTGCCGATGGACCTGATTCACCTGGGAGACTCGAACATCTTCGACGCTTAGGATTATCATAATAGATCAATTTTTCATCGCCAGTGACGATGCGATGCAGAAAACTTTTTCTTTTTTGCCTTTCTGCCGTTCAAGAAGCATCTCACACGTCACCAAACGTTTCTCGATATACCTCTCCTTCAATTGATGTGGCACCCAGTTACCTGCTTTTTGGGCCATTCCCAACGCGTGCAAACGTTTACCGTTGGTTGATCTGTCAACATCCTACTCTTTATACATATCGTCAAAGCATGTGTCTTCATCCAATAATTGTTGATAATAGTTGAGTATCTTCGACTTTTTTCGTTGCCCCTTGGCGATCTTTATCACTCACGTCGAAATTGCCACTTTGGAAGCGTCGAAACCACTCTTTACAAGTTTTATTTGATGGAGCGTGATTACTGTAAATATTGATCAATATACGACACAATTCAACTGCACTTTTCTTTAAAAGGTAATAATGAAGCATGACTTCCCGCAAATACTGTTTTTTCGGGACGAACGTAGATATTTTTGACGTCAGATAAAAAAGGATCTTCACGCTTCAAACGAATGTCCCATATACAACTTCAAATCACCAGGTGAACAAAGAAATAATATCAGCAGTGACACCTCTTTGACGAGGGCGGAAACTTATTCCCATACCCAATAAAAAATATGTACTAAAAAAAAATTGGAAGCTAGAAAAATGCGTAATAATATGAAATTTGGGCCTAAGTTTGAATCTTGCCGGCGTCGCTTCTATTAGACAGACATTCGAACCGAGTCAAGCTTTGAGATTTGTGATTTGGTCAGCGGGATTCAGGCTTTTCAAATCATTTCTGTGTATGCTGCTATCATACAGGGTTTGATTAAAAAGTAATGAGCCTTCCCGCGTGGAGCGTCTGCCAAGAGATCAACCGAAACGGCTGGTGGGGGAAAATGGTCGTTGGACCTTCCCCTTCCACTAGGAACCGGTCCCAGTTCGCTGACAACAGCGGTGCAGTCAACATCCCTCCGCGCGTGAAAACTGTTTTAAAAGTGTGTTAGGATTTTTCAGTGGCGAAAATGGAGCTAATCATCTTTTTAGACTGTCGAGGCATCGTCCACAAGGAGTTTGTACCTCCAGGAAGCACTGTAAACGCGGCATGTGCTCCTTCGGCTGAAAAACCGCGTCGCCCGGGTTCGGCCCGACCGCTTCAACAATTGGACCCTTCATCACGACAATGCGCCGGCGAACATCGCCTTCCTATGTACCTCTGCATTGGCCAAGATAGGGGTTCCGGTGCTTCCCCACCCTCCCTACAGCCCAGACCTGTCCCCTCCGGACTTCTTCTTGTTCCCGCGCCTGAAAAGAAAGCTGAAGGGGAGGCGTTTCGACTCCATCGAGGAGATCCAAAAAACTGTGACAGCCGAATTGAAAGCGATTCCGGCGAATGAGTTTAAAAAATGTTTCCTGCGGTAGAAGGACCGCTACCAGCGGTGTATTGACGCTTAAGGGTCCTATTTTAAAGAATATTAGTTGTATAATCCAAAAGGTTTAATAAAACTGCTAAAAAAATAAGGCTAATTACTTGTACTAATCAAACCCTGTACATACATACATTCATTGAACTACCACAGGACCCAATGTTAGTGGAATCGCATCAGTTCGTACGTATATTTTCCTGTATTTGGCATAAGCCAGCGGGTGAAACCATTAATACTTTAATTCACTCACCCTGCGCATTTCATTTTTCCACTCAACGCATTTTTTATTGTAAATGCTGAAGTGATCATTCTGTCGAAATCAATTCTTGTTAAATTCAACAACATCATCGCTGAGCCGTTCTCCACTATCGCGCGTTTTCCTATCTCATGTGCAACGCTGTCGGAGCCTTTCAAAATTAGCCATCATCGCTCCTTGCCGCATTCAACTCATCTCCATCAGCCTCCATCCCGCTTTGGCTGCTGCTGATGTTGCAAAAATATAATTACAGGTGTTTCCACAGTTATTACCCAAGCGGGTGTGGAGAGGCAAATAAAAAAATCACTGATGCCACAGCAGATAAGCGCACATATGTAGGTATACATATCCTTACATGCATGTGCATATGTGTGCGTGTGTGTGTGTGTACGTATGTTCCTATGCAATTTTAGTACAATCGATTGAGGGAATGTGGAATGGTGAAAAGACGTCAAGAATTCTCTGTTGTACAACAAATCTGATAAACAAGTAAACGATAATTGGCTTACAACAGGCAATACAATGCCAACAACAAAGCGATTATAATAAAACCAGCAGCAGCAGCAGCAGCAACAGCAACAAAAACAGTAGTGCTAAGCACAAGAGAAGCTAAAGAAGTCCCAGGAGCAGGGCATAAAAGTGAAAAATGTAAGACAAGTAAAAAAACAACAGAATGCCGAGGCAGAGTGCCTCAGCAGATTCCTTTAAAAGAAGTGAAGCGGTGAGTACACGAGAAAGGTGGAGACGGGCAGCGTAAGGCATTAAATCGAGTGGCAAAGCGCATCAAATGTGGCATGACAGGAATGGAACTCGAAATACGAAGCAATGGCATGCAATCAAACGGCGAGGCAAGGAAAGAAAATCGAGAAACTGCTTGTAGCAGCGACTAAGCCGAAGTGGTGGGAATATTTTGCACGTGCACACACATCATACATGCACACACACACATGCATGCATTCATACATGCCCGTTCACCAGTAAAGTCGCTTTTGAAAAGCATTTCTACTTCGCAACTAACTGATAGAATAGCAGCAACAATGGCATGCAGCATGAAACAATGTGGCGGCGGTTTTTCGACGGAATGGCCTGAGCACGGCATAGCATGGCATGGCATAGAATGGGCCTTGGTATTTTTAAGCTACGCGCATAATAATGCAATCAAGTGAATTAAAGTGAAGCGCGCTGACGTTAAGGATAAGGAAAGTGTGTATGTAGAACATTTTCGTCTTCTCCATCATTAAGATAATGTTAAACGTGAGTTTTTACGCTGCAGTGGATTTTCACTAAGTCATTTAAACAAAGACAATAATTTCAGCTCCGCTTAAATGGTTTTCAATAAGCTGGTCTGTTCTGTGCTGAGTAAAATTTTTTCTTCTCTTGTCATTGCTTGAAGAATTATAGCTTTTGAAGATTCCACGCTCATGGCTTGCCATTTTTTGAATTTCGTATAATTTTTTTAATTTTTAGAAGGAAGTTTTAATTGTTTTTAACTTTATTTGAGCTAGATTTATTTGCCATAGTAGTTAAAATTATCTAGAAATTTCAAATTATCTTGAATTTCACTACAACTACTTCCTGATGGGAATCCCCATCCTCAAACACCTCAATTTTGCACATTAACATAACCGCCAAGCTGAAAATGCGCCGCATCAGATACATTTTTTTTTTATCGAAAACTCCGTCACTTTTCAGCTGCGTAAAATCTCACACAGGAAAGCGCCATCGAAGTAGATAGTCAATTGCCTTCAATCCCTAGGTTTATTGAACCTTGCATTACCAAGAATAAGCCTTAAGCGAATAAGCCAAGGTATTTATGCCGAATTCTGCCCAGGCTAGTGCAGAGATCTGCGATGTAACTGTGCGCTCGTGTTCATCCACGCAGTATCGGCAATAGTAGCGATATTTTTGGTTACATTTTTGGTTTTTCTAATTTTAAAATAAAATTACAGTATAAAAAAACAAATTTGTTTTTAAGCATTTCAAACTTTTTTTAAAATTTAATATTAAAATTTCAAAATTTTGAACAAACATTTATTGTTTTAGAAAATACCAGCCATATTTTTGGAGAAAACAATATTTTCTTTAAAACACCCCGTCTCAGAATTTTTTTTTAATATTTGGAATAAAATATACTTCAAACAAAAAAAACTTTTTTTGATCAAATTTCAATTTGATTCAGATTTTGAGCAAAAATTTTTTTGGAAAAAACAACTTTTTTAAAAACACTCCGTCTCAGATTTTTGGCTCAAAGTTTTTGGAAAAAAAAAAATTTTTTTTAAGCATTTCAGACTTTGTTTTTAAGTTTTAAAATTAAAATTTTAAAATTAAAATTTTAAAATTAAAAAAAAAAATTTTGTTTTGGAAAATAACAGCCATATTTTGGATTAGAAGTTTTTTAATTTTAAAATAAAATATACCGTATGAAAAAAATTTTCTAGCTCAAATTTTCTTGGAAACAATTATTTTGGTTACATCTTTTACTTTTTCAATTTTAAAATAAAATATACTGTATGAAAAAAATTTTCTGGCTAAAATTTATTTGGAAAAAAATATTTTTTTAAGCATTTCAGACTTTTTTTAAGATTTAGAATTAAAATTTCAAAATTTTGAAAAAAAATTTTTGTTTCGGAAAATAGCAGCCATATTTTTGGTTAGATTTTTTGTTTTTTCCATTTTAAAATAAAATATACTGTATTAAAAAAATTTTCTGGCTCAAATTCTTTTGTGGAAAAAACAATATTTGTTTTAAAACACCCCGTCTCAGAATTTTTTTTTAATATTTAGAATAAAATATACTTAAAAAAAGCTTTTTTTGATCAAATTTCAATTTGATTCAAATTTTGAGCAAAAACTTTTTCGTTTCTGTTCGGTCAAATTTTTTTGGAAAAAACAATTTTTTTTAAAACACCCCATCTTAGATTTTCGGCTCAAATTTTTTTGGAAACAAAATTTTTTTTAAGCATCTCAGACTTTTTTTAAGATCTAGAATTAAAATTTCAAAATTTTGAAAAAAAAATGTTTGTTTTGGAAAATAGCAGCCATGTATTTCATTAATTTTTTTGTTTTGTTAATTTTAAAATAAAATATACTTCTCAGAATTTTTTTTTAATATTTAGAATAAAATATACTTAAAAAAAACTTTTTTTGATCAAATTTCAACATTTTGAGCAAACAATTTTTTGTTTCTGTTCGCTCAAATTTTTTTGGAAAAAACAATTTTTTTAAAAACACCCTATCTCAGATTTTTGGCTCAAATTTTTTTGGAAACAATTATTTTGGTTACATCTTTTATTTTTTCAATTTTAAAATAAAATATACTGTATGAGAAAAATTTTCTGGCTCAAATTTTTTTGAAAAACAAAACACTTTTTTAAGCATTTCTAACTTTTTTTTTAAGATTTAGAATTAAAATTTCAAAATTTTGAAAAAAAAAAATTTGTTTTGGAAAATAGCAACCATATTTTTGGTTACAATTTTTGTTTTTTTAATTTTAAAATAAAATATACTGTATGAAAAAAATTTTCTTGCTCAAATTTTTTTGGTAAAAAAAT
Source organism: Anastrepha obliqua (assembly GCF_027943255.1). NCBI lineage: Eukaryota > Metazoa > Arthropoda > Insecta > Diptera > Tephritidae > Anastrepha > Anastrepha obliqua. Next base: position 111,971,591 of record NC_072896.1, on the reverse strand, counting down.
TTTTTTTTAAAACACCCTGTCTCATATTTTTTTTTAATATTTAGAATAAAATATACTTAAAAAAACTTTTTTGTTCAAATTTCAAAATTTTGAACAAAAAACTGTTTGTTTTGGAAACATTTTTGGAACAAAAAACTTACTTTTTTATAAAAAACCTTTTATTTCACAAAGTTTCTTTTTTAATTTTATAATAAAACATACTTTATAAACAATTTTTTTTCGTCTTTTTTGTTCAAAATTTTTGGGAACTTTTTTTTAACTTAGAAAAAAAATATACTTTATTACAAACATGTTTCTTTTTTTTTATTTTAGAATAAAATATACTTTATACATTTTTTTTTCAACATTTTTGTAGGAAAAACATTTTTTTTTTGTCTTTTTTTGTTCAAAATTGTAGGGAACTTTTTTTAACTTAGAAAAAAATATGCTTTATTACAAAAATGTTTGTTTTTTTGATTTTAGAATAAAATATACTTTATAAATTTTTTTGTTCAACATTTTTGTAGGAAAAAACATTTTTTTGTCTGTTTTTGTTCAAAATTTTAGGGACCTTTTTTAACTTAGAAAAAAATATGCTTTATTACAAAAATGTTTGCTTTTTTGATTTTAAAATAAAATATACTTTATACATTTTTTTGTTCAACATTTTTGTAGGAAAAAACATTTTTTTTGTCTGTTTTCGTTCAAAATTTTAGGGAATTTTTTTCTAACTTAGAAAAAAATATACTCTATTACAAAAATGTTTTGGTTTTTTGATTTTAGAATAAAATGTACCTTATAAATTTTTTTTTTTTAATTTTTTTGGGGAAAAAATTTTTTGAGAAAAATTGTTGGGAAAAAAATTTTTTTACGTCATTGTTGAATAACACCCCGTCTCAGATTTCTTTCATATTTACTTCAATAATAGCCGAGACTATGTTCAGTAATCCCTGAAAGTAGTAGAATTCCCTTAATTTTTCGACCTCCATGTATTCACAAATATACATGCATACATACAAGCAACCAGTGGATTCTACAAATACGAAAATGCAACAGTTATATAAATAATTTAAACAAAATCGTTAATTTAAGCTGCCATCTTCCATAGTCACCTAATTAATTTTATTGCCTATAAAGCAGCCATTGCACCAGCCATGCATCTCAACCACTCTACGTTTACCCCACTTTACCGAGCCACATCTTTTGCTTCAGTTCAAAAGAGTTTAATTTTCATTTGGGACACGTCAGTGCGAAGAATGTCGAGCACGTCAAACACCATCCTACTCAGTTCAATTCAAACCAATCAAATCCAATTCAATTCATGAAATCCACTGCGAAATGTAGAGGCCAGCCGGTGGCCAAAGAAGGTGAGATTAAAAATTTCGATAGCGTTTTTGTCATTTTGACATGCGCGCATGTCATTTGAACCTTTGAATTGGCGGAATACTCGCACTGAATGATAGCAGTGAATGGTGGTGGACGCGTACGTATAGTTTTTGCTGCTAGTTTTGCAAAAAAACAAAAAAACCAAAGCACAAACAAAAACCATCAGCTAGCAAACGAAACCGCAAAGTTGCATAGTTATTGGTGGCATGGCATGACTAAGTATGTACGCGCGTTCGTTACCAATTTATGCGCAACCAACTATTAGCTGTTTATTTTGCGGCTGTCAACGCCACTTGCTTGTAAACTTTTATGTTTTTTTTTTGCGAAAATCATCTTTTGCGGTGGGCGTGTTTCGTTTGCTAAGAAGGCAAAAGAAGCGACAAAAAGCGAATGCGTTATAGCAACGCTTTCACAGACTAGCCGTTGTTGTTGTTTTCGCGAATTTTTGTCGTTTCATTAACCGAAAAATTTGACACATGCCGAATGATTTTTTTTTCTCGTTTTTATTGTAATTTTTTCCGCATACTCGTATATATGCTTGTCAAATGCGTTAAATCGCTAATTTGCGGTTTTGTTCGGCAATTTGTTGAGCGTTTCAAGTCTGGCATTCAAGATGAGGCAGTGTCTAACGCAAGCCTCATTGCGGGTATTTATGTATGCATATTTATATGCATGTACGTACATATGTATGTACTTTCATACTCTTTTCCATACCCGCACATCCATTCTGTAAAACAAGCGACATACACCGGGTTAAGGCGAGTGTCAGCGACGTGCGCCAGCATAAAAGTGAATTAAAGATATGCATTTTTTCTTTCCCTGCTATACTTACACATACATATCTATGCACATACACATGTACGAGTATGAACTTAACGCTTTCAGAAATTGAACGCTATCGCACGCAACATTTAGTTGACAGCGAAATGACAGTAAAAACCTTTTAACGTGCCATTCAGTATGCATATGTATATATGTATGTATGTGTGTAGCATGCATATACATATTTACATGAAAAATTGTGTGTATATGTGGCCATATGAATGCAGGGTAAAACAACAGTCGCATTGTTAGGTTAGGTCGCCGTACTAAGGCCCCGGTGAAACACACACACATACATACATACATCCTATACTTGTACTTACTGACATTCAGCTGACGGTAGTAGCTGTCACCACGTCTGACTATAGTCGTTTGCCAAATTGGGGTAAACTACGGTAACAGAAAATGGTAGGACAAAGAGTGTGCGATAGTAAAATTACACTTCGAGAAAATCCTGGCACATTTTAGGAATCTACTTTGCGTACCGATAACTATCCACTCTGAAAGACAAGCTGTCAATAAATGATTGGTGGCTGCATGCCTGAACACAGAGACATTTCTGCAATTGCATTGTGGAGTACTTGGCTAGGAGGGTAACTGATCTTAACTCTGCGCAGTATGTGGGCATCCCTTTTTGCTGAAGCTTCGAAGCTGTGGATGAGGTCGGTCTACATCGCGCAAGCCAAAAATATAATACATAGACCAAGGACCTCCCAACACCTGTGAGGTAATTTCACCAATCTGGCCTAGAATTAATGAAACAGAACGCGGTATCTGATTCTTCCACGATGTCGAGAATAACAAGATGGAGTCGCTTGTGGTAACGCTACTTTGCTCGCAGCGAGTTCGACAGAGTCGCTGCGTGTTTTTTTCTTTTTTTTGTTGCAGGCCACATACTTAGCATTGAAAGCCGAAAAGTGTGAGACTTGCCTCATCCACTAAAAATCCACCCCAGCTCCGTTTCTCTCCCACCGTGGAACAACCATTAAGTATAACTTCACAGGAGGGTGAGCGGCCTATTGTTAATTCGTGAAGATCTTCGCTGTAGTTCAGCGCGACGCAGTTTTATAATAATACTCCTTGCCAGTTTACAGACACCGGACCAGTTATCTTCCGAGTCAAGCGTAATATCCACTAGGTTAAGAACTGTAATTGGTTTATTTTGAAAAATGAGATATTAGACCGGATTGAATGAGAAAAAAAATTATTATTAAATCACATTAATTTCATGCAAAGTAGGTACTAAATATTGAATTTAGACTTAACGTAATTACATTTATTCATTTGATCAACGCATGTATTTCTAGTCTGCCTCTGCGGCGCAGATATCAATAAACTTTTTTTCTGTATTTGGTGAGAATGAAGTCTTCAGTAGCATCATCAGGCTAAATTCAAAGCAACCCGAATTTCTCTTCCTACATTAGCTTCCTTAAGGGGTTAGGGGCAGTCATGAAATTTGGGATTGAAATTTAAAAACGTCGAACCAAGAATCATCGAGAGTTTGGCTCCTAAAAACTCCTAAAACAGTCGGGCCAAAAAGACCATTGTATTTAAAGCTTTGGAAAGTTACAGGGTAGAAAGTCAAGAAGGAAAGGAGAGAAGTAACAAAAAGAAAGAGATAAGATAGAATAGAGGCAGAGACAAAGACAGAGATAGCTAGTCCTGTGAGAGTTTTCCAGATTCTTTTGCAAATCTGAAAATATCTTCCAGTTTAAGAACACGAATTTGACTCATTCTTATGACATAGGAACCCACATTTCGTAGCCTTGCTCTAGCAAAACCAGGACAGTTACAGCTGGAACTAAACTGTTCGCTCTTTAGGTATGTAGATTCTGCGCAAGATTTTTGAACCTTTGCACGTTGGCTACGGCGAATATCACAAGCGATGAAACGATAAGCTGTATGAGCTCTACGACGACATAAACATAGCGCAGCGTATAAAGACCCAGCGGCTACGTTGGCTGACTCATGTCGCCCGCCCAAGCGCTCCGGTTCTGAAAGTATTCGATGCGGTACTAGCTGATGGTAGCAGAGGAAGAGGAAGGCCTCCTCTGCGTTGGAAAGATCAGCTGGAGAAGGACTTGGTCTTCACTTGGTGCAGGTTTGCACGAGAAAGAAACGACTAGTGCGCTTTGTTAAAACCAGTTAAGAAGAAGGAGATTGCATACATAGTCGCTGATCCAATTCATTGTTCTTGTAGAATTGATTCCGAGTCACTGTGGGGTAACCGCTGATCCACAGTTGGCCAATTCATCGTCAATACATCGACATATTCGTATACTTCAGAAAAATTTTCCTTTTGGTACGAATTTAAGGGAGGCAGAACAGGCAAGATGGCGCAAAATTAATCACCCTATCGGAAGATTTATAGTTTTTGGAAATGACGCCATATATCAATCACATTTGGCACTTTTGAACTAGACTATCGAAATAAGCTCGCTTATTTATTAAAAAAAAAATTATTAAAAAGAGAATGGGATGATAAATTTTGCGCAGCCCTGTAAAGTCTATGTGCATATATGTATGAACGTTGAGACGATTTTCCTGAAGCTCTGTAAATTTCTGTTCCCCATTATTTCCCGTAACAGTATTCCATTAATTATGAGCCCAAATTTACAGAAAATTATGAGATAAACGTTACCAACTTCTAAATTATCACCAAAAGATTATCTAATGCGTCTTAAGCTCATATTAAGGGATTTTACTGTTGACGAAGGAACATCGCTTTAAGCTGGCGTACAAAAATGTATAAGTTCGGCCATTACATACACACATACGTACACTTTCATATGCGACTCTAAGTAAGCAACGATCGCTTTTAACAATTCTGCAGTTACGCAATGGCTTTTTTTAACTTTTGCTTTTGCGTTTAGTTTTTTTGATTTCTTTTTTTTTTTTTGTTTTAGCTCGTTGTTCCTCTATGTTGAGTAGTTAGTGTAATTTTGTAATTGTTGTGTGTATGTATGTTTGTACGTGTGTGGTAGGTACGCACATACATATATAATTTGTGTAACCTTTGTTATTGTAAATGGTTTTTTTTTTCGCCTATATTGGAATTGTCGCCTGCCTTATCGGCCAACCTGGTCACGTTTCCTGAGTAGCGCTGACAGCGGCGACGACATCAGTAGCATACCAGCAGGCGGTCGAAATGGGCAGACTGACAGACGAGCGCACAAAAAACACGTACGAACCTGAGGGTCAGTCAAGCTAGTAATTTACAGCAAAGAAAAAAATGAAAAAACAAAACAAAAAATATACGAAAATATATAGAAATATGCGAAGGCAGAAATATGCGTCGGCCATACGCACACACTTTCGTATGTGCATATGTATATGTGCATGGAAATGTGTAATTATGTGTAAGGTTTGAAGGTATGCTTTTCATAAATTACTTGCGTGTGTGTGTGCGTGTGGTCGCTATTGTAGTAAATGACGCGCATGCCTGCTGCGTTTGATCGCAGGGTCAATGAGAAGGCAAAGAATGCAATTACGAATTGTCGTGGCTTCATATTTACTATAGATGCTTTCCATTTCAATTCAACCGGGCTATTCGAGTCATGTTCTTCGATTTCGATGTAACTTAAATATGTTGCTCTCTGGTCAAAATAATAAGACACGTATTTTTTTGTTCGACCGAAAAAATTTTTTTTCAAGAGTTATCGGCAATTTTGTTTTTCGGCTCAAACTCGATTTTTTTTAATTATATAAGAATTTTTTTTTTTTAATGCCTATAACTTAGTCAAAAATGAACCGATTTTAATAACTCTGGGTTCAAAATGATCGTAATTATCGAGCGACTTCATGTAGAAACAATTGCAAAAAAGTAGTTGAAAATTTTGTATTTATTCTATTTTTAATACTGCTTTGTTTTTCAGGTTCAAGTTATTCGTTATTTATTTATTGATTTTATTTTTTTTGCTTTTAAAATATATTTTGTTTGACAAGTGCATTACAATACGTGAAAAATTTTATAGATTCATTGGCAAATGAAATGGGGCAGCCTCACCCATAAAATTTTTAAATATTTTATTAATTTAATTTCATTATTTTTTTTTTTTGTGATATTCTCAGTAGTTTGAGTCCATAGCTATGTAAGTTAGTAAATATTGTTCAACAATCGACAACGAAGTTTTTTTCTTGGCGGGTAAAGGGGTGAACAAAGGATGTAGCGCCAATTACGTATATGTATCTATACATACATTCTGTCAAATAAGTACCGGGAATTGTTCAATAACGCACAAAATAATTGTTGAATCATCTAGATTTATTTTGTCGCCTTCAAAATACACATATGCCAACGATTAGTCCAGTCATCAAAGCAACTTTTAAGCCCATTTGAAGATATCCTCTTCAGCTCGTTCAGCGAGTTCTCCTTAATGGCCTCTATCGACACAAAGCGGCGCCCGCGACGTGGTAATTTAAGTTTTAGGAAAAGGAAAAAGTTACAGGAGTCTAAATCCGGTGAATACAGTGGTTGTTCGGTGATATTTGTCGAGTTTTTGGTCAAAAAAGTGTTCACAATATGAGCCCTGTGAGACGGTGCGTTATCATGGTGCAAGATCCATGAGTTTTCTTTCCTCAAATTGGGCCGTTTTCTACGCACATTCTCTCTCAATTGTCGCATAACTTCTGAATCATATTCTTTGTTTATCGTAAAACCATTTGAAATAAACTCCGAGTGCATAACACCATGGCAATCAAAGAAAACGAGTAGACTTTCACCTTTGAGCGACTTTGACGTGGTTTCTTGGGTTTCGTCTCATGTGGATAGCGCCATTCAGCCGTCTGTTGACTAGTTTGCATGTCAAACTCATATACCCACGTCTCATCATCTGTTATGACGCGCTGGATAAACGTTGTGGCCGAATTCACTTGTTCAAGCATGCATTCAGCCACTTTCTTCCGAAGAATTTTTTGAAAGAAATTCAACTCTCTTGGAACGAGTCGAGCAGCCACGCGTCTCATGCCCAATTGTTGGTGTAAAATGTTGCAAATTGATTCCTGAGATACGCTAAGGTCACAAGCTACCTCCCTCGAACTTAAATGATGGTTTTTCAGCACTATTTCTTTGACTTTGACGACGTTTTCATTCGTTGAAGACGTGATGGGCGACCAGATCGGGGCAAACCTTCCAGAACTTCTCGGCGCTCTGCAAAAACCTTATACCACTCGTTGATAAAGCACAATCACCATAGCTTTTTCGCAACATTTTCAATGACTCGGCACACGAATTCTCGTTCAAAACACAAAATTTCAGACAAATTCTTTGTTCGATATTCTTATCCATAGTGAAAATCGCAGAGCGCACCTTCGGTTGACTGATATAATTAAATGCCAAAAACAAGCTAATTGACAGATCACGCTCAAACTCTGCGACACTGTAGAGAACAGTTATACCAACATTCCAGTAAAAACAAATTTGGGCTATGTGTAACGCGCGCTTTTTGAATGAACGTTTCCCCATATTTTGTTGACAAAATGTATATATGCACGAGGGTCGTTTCAAACGTCCAGCTTTACTGGCGCGTATCGAGGTTACGTTTAGTTAGTAGCATCTCTTAGAAGAACACACACCAAGTTTCAGCCAGTTCGATGGCCTTTTTGTTTGTGCTCGTTTGAATCGAGGAAGTCGTGGGATTTTCCTTTTCCATAACGACAACCAATCAGCTCACACCTCAGCAGTTGTGGTTGCAAATTTATTGGAAATGGGGTTGCAACTCGTTTTACATTCCCCCTATACATAGCTCCCTCGGATTCATCGGACTATTATTTATTTCTGAATTTAAAGAAATGGGTATGATCAAATATCTCCTAAAATGATGGTAGAGACTCCTAACTACGCTGTTTGATTTCTCAGTGTGCTGTTTAACGTAATTCTTCAAATTGGCCAATTTTCTTCTCAATGGAAAAAATCGACCATTATAATGATCGCGAAGCCAGGAAAAAATAAAGTTTCATACAGCTGCTGCCATCTCACTCCAAACTATTTGAAAAGTTGCTAAAACGAAAACTCATGATGCATCTGCAGCAAACCAACATTGCTCCAGCTCATCAGTTCGGTTTTCGTGAGAAACACGGCACAATTGAGCAAGTCAATCGCATCAGCTCCGAAATAAGGAATGCTTTGCAATAACGGGAAGGCACTGTACTGGGTCCTCTTTTATATGTAATATACACGGCTGAACTTCCAACAAGCCCGCAAATAATTACATAAACGTTTGCTGACGACACTGCAATCCGTTGTCGCTCCGAGTGCGTCCAATAAGAGCGTCGGGGAACTCAACAGTCATCTGAAACACATGGTAAAGTGGTTGGCAGACTGGCGCATCAAAGTGAATGACCAAAAGTGTCAGCATGTAACTTTTACACTAAATAGAAGCGACAGTTCCAGTGTATGTCTAAACTCCACACTCACACCTCATTGTAAAGAAGTTACATACCTCGGTGTTCGTACGGGCAGGCACCTGACATGGAAAAGACGCGCCAGTCGTTTCTTTCTCGTGCTAACCGGCGCCAATTGGACACACCAAGTGAAGCCAAGTTCTTCTCCATCTGATCTTTCCAACGCAGAGAAGGCCTTCCTCTTCCTCTACTACCACCAGCTGGTATCGCATCGAAAACTTTCAGTGCCGGAGCGTTTGTATCCATTCGGACGACATGACCCAGCCAACGTAGCCGCTGGATCTTTATACGCTGCGCTATGTCTATGTCGGCGTAAAGCTCATACAGCTCATCGTTCCATTGCCTGCGATATTCGCCGTTGTCAACGTGCAAAGGTCCAAAAATCCTACGCAGAATCTTTCTCTCAAACACTCCCAGCGTCGGTTTCATCGGATGTTGTCATCGTCCACGCTTCTGCGCTTACGTTAGGACGGGCATGATGAGAGTCTTGTAGAGTGTTAGTTTTTATCGTCGAGAGAGGACTTTACTGCTCAGTTGCCTACTTAGTCCAAAGAAGCACTTGTTGACAAGAGAGATTCTACGTTGGATTTCAAGACTGACATTGTTATCGGTGTTAATGCTGGTTTCTAAGTATACGAAGTCCTTTACAACCTCGGACAGATATGTCGCTAGCAGAGCTAAAAATGAAAGATCGTCATTGGCTAATTAATTCCCGCTCCGGGCTTAGCCTTCATCACAGAATCCTTCTCTACAATACAATCATCAAACCAATCTGGACGTATGCGTCACAACTGCGGGGTAATGCAAGTGCCAGCAATATTGCAATTCTACAACGAAGGCAATCTAAAATATTAATAATGGTTACTGGAGCGCCATGGTATATAACCAATGCAAATATCCATCGAGACCTAAATGTTCCATTAGTGGCAGCCCAAATAGCAGTAATCCAACAAAACTACTACCAAAGGCTGAGACAGCACCCAAATCCATTGGCTCGGTCGCTGTTGCATACCGTCAATTCGTAACGTCTCAGAAGAATTGGCCTGCCAACCCTGTGACGCATATTTGAAGCCCCCATAACAACCTTAACCTTCTTCAAGAAACTGTAGGTACTATAATTTAGGTTATGAATCGAAACCTTATTATTCGTATTAAGATTAATTAATAGATTCAATAAATAATAATAACAGTATAAAAAAAAACAACGAGGAGGTGATTGCAGAAACGATTGGCTATTTTTCAGACTTGGACAAGTCTTATTATTCGAAAGGGATCAACAAACTAGCACCGCATTGGACGAAGTGTATAAGCTTATAAGAAGACTATGTCGAATAATAACAAAAATGTTTACCCCAAACAACTACAAACGAAGTAGTTTTTACTTTAGCGTTCTCATATTTTTCCTTTATATTATTATTTTTAAACGACGCTCGTAAGTAATATATCCAAGCAGTGTCAGTAAAGGGAGGAAAAGTGGTGAAAATATGTGCATATTTTAAAGGAGCTCATATTTTCCTACAAAATTGCAGCGTTACTTCTGGTACATAATAAGCCCAGTGTGCGTCATGCAAGGCAAAAAATTTTTAATGAGGCACTTCCGATTTTCTTGTTCGTCATGTTGACTCACCCAACTTTCATAACTTAAATGAAGAATTGAGCTCATACCTATATTGACTAAAACTTATCAACCATAATTGCTGATGTGTATGCCGCACTTCGCGCTAATGAAGGGTGTGGCTGTACTGATTTGTTTGGCATAGAGAAGGAAGGCTTTTTCGCGTTGGTATTTGCCGAATGCGGGCTTCTTTTATAACAGCAAAGATCTTAGCTACACCTGGTATGTGGTTGAGTCAGGCCCGACGAGAGGGGGGGGATCGGGTACTTTTTCCCCCGGGCCCGGAGTTTTCAGAGGGGCCCGGACTCGAGATTATACGTATTTATATGAATTAGACATAATTGGAAAGGGTCCGCATTGCAATTTTCCCCCGGGGCCCGGATATGCTCTCTACGGACCTGGATTGAGTAGCGTACGCTTCCCACAAAATTTATGAAGGTAATTTATTTAAAAAATGTCTTCATAATATGGCGCATATTGGAATTAATATTTTTTGACGCCTTTTGCAACTGCATTTGTGGCATTAAATAGAAAAGCTGACTAATATCTTTATACTTCTAGGCGCGCATGTATACTTTCATATTTAAACAGTACCTATATTAAAAATGTAAAAAAAAAAAAAATTAACAAAAAATAATTAAAAAGATATATTGTATTAAAAAAAAAAATTAAAAAAAAAAATATTAAAAAACAAATATTAAAAAAAAATATTAAAACAAAAATATTAAAAAAAAAATATTAAAAAACAAAAAGATTAAAAACAAAAATTTTAAATATTAAAAAACTATATATTGACAAAACCGCAAAAAACTCAATATTTCTCTATTGGTAAAGTATGCAGTGTTTATTTTTTAGAACGCTGCTCTTCGCGTGTGCGCATCTGTAAACATACTTTTTTATTGTGAATTGGCTTTGGTGCTTGACATTAATATTTAATTAATAAAACTAAATGCGCCTTTCAAAGACGTGTTTGCTTTCCTCAAAGCGGACAAAATAAAGTAAAAAAATTATTTACAAAAAAAATTATGAAATATTATGCAAATGAAGAAAACATATGGCATTCACAAGGAAGTGAAAAAAAAGTTTATCAGTTGTGTGAAAAAAACCGTATTTATTCATAAATAAGGGAAACACAAAACCAAAAGCGGCAATAGCGCAAAGTAAGTGGGAAATACGAATAAAACAGAAAACAAATATTATAATAAATAAAATAAATGAAAAAACCACTAGTTGACGTCAGAAACAGTCAAACATATGTGAACTTATACTTGAACAGGTGGTTGGAAAGCGAGTAAATACAGTGCAAAAAATTATAAGAAAAAAATTAAAAAACAAAAAATTCTAAAATAATGCATAAAAACAAAGTGCAGTAACAACAAACTAAAGTCTACGTATTAAGTGACGTCTGGAAATTATAATGCCAACTGCATCGCTGTATAAGGGCACCCACTTGCAACTTCACAAGTATGTGTGCAGGTATGTTCTTTGACCTTGTTTCAGCGCTCGTGCCGCTGATTGATTATTGTTAACATTTTTTGCTATATTATCTTGGTACTTTTATCAAAAACTACGCTTCTAGAAGCACAATGCACCTCAGTGACCAGCTGTAACTCGGCGATACTTTCAAATTGGTGATTTTCACTTTAAGTGCCTCTACCCCAAAATAATCCCCAAATATTCGCCAATGAATTGCAATGCGGGCTGCAGGTCGTCTAGTCGTTGGTTTCCAAAAAAACATTGCCTAAGAAAGCCTTACGTGTGCATGCGTGCGCTGTGTTAGGTTGATTCTACATAGGTGATCCTCCTAAACCTCATTCCAAAACAGAAATTTTAGTTTGGGAAAAAAAGAAATCCATTATTTTCTCGGTAGATCGATTTCTCGTATAGCATCGATTGGGCAATTTAAAGTTTATGCTCGTTCTCAAGCTGACATTTCACACTAAAAAAATTCTTTTGCTGTTTTTTATTTCGCCATTCAATTGTGAATTACAGGTAGTTGACAATGGAAGTCGACAAAGAGAAAATTTAGAACATTTTTGTGACAAAGGTGAAAATGCAAGCCAGGTTGCTGAAATTATGAATGGAATTTATGATGCCGATGCCGGGTGGTTAAATTTCAAGGGCCGATGTTGAATGTGAACCACACCTAAATGTCAACGACACCGTTGGACTTCTTTCTTTGGGGTTATTTGAACGAAAAAGTATACGTCGATAAGCCAGCAACAATTCAAGGGCTAAAGGATGAGATAATTCGGCACATTAACGGCATAGAACCTCAATTATGCCTCAGCGTCATCGAAAATTTGGACCATAGGTTGGAGGTGTACCGCCGAGGCCGCAGCGGCCATTTGGCCAATATTTTGATTCACACGTAATTGAGCCATACCAGTATTATCATAATAAAGAAAAATGACAAAAACTTCCTAAAAAAACTGTACTTTATTTAAAATCAACGCCGGCCCTTGAAACTTAGCCACCCTTTGTAACAGCTAATTAAGTGCAATTTTTGATGTTAAAGAAAAAAATCACAGAAATAATCAAAGTTGAACGGCATCTTGGTAGTCGTAGTATCGCCCAGAAGCTAAGGCCCGATCATAAAATAGTTTTAAACCATGTGCGCATAAATTTTAGTAAAAAATAATGCATTTATTTTTCCCCAAACTAGTGAATATTCCGATAGGGTGATTATTTTAGTGCCACTTTGTAAAACCCAGACATTTTCATAATCATCAAATTAGATTTTTTTAAGCATAACATCTTAAAAAAATTGTGTGAAAATGTGAAGTGAATCTGACAAACACTTTCTGAGTTATTTAATAATTAACAAAGGGCGCTCGGGCGCTCCGGAGTTCGATAGCAAAACTTCAAATGGGTTTTTCTAAAAACTATGTTTTTTGAACTGTTGATCACTGTAACATAAAAACCACTTGGCAGATTTCAATACCTTCTGAGCTTGAGAAACATAAAAAACTCGAGACTGCTCGAAGGATTTTTTTCAAAAGTTTCGATTTTTTTAAACAATTCATTTTCGGTTTTTTTTTCTCGAAAATCTGAAAATTATCTACTGAGGCCACCATATAGTTAATTTTGAAAAAAAAAATTCTCGATCAGGCAGAAGATTATCTATGAATAAAACTAATTCCTCCTGTCCGATTGATGTTAGATGAATATCCTTGTGATGTTCACTGCAAGGGACTTCTGGAGAAATGAGCTCCACACATATAGCGATAACCTTTAGAATTATTAGGTTTTTTTTTGTTGAAATTTTGCTAAAGTCAAGTCGAAACATGATATTTAATGCTATGTTTTTATTTTTGTAAAATAAACCAACTGAGTAGTAAAAAAAAAAGTTTTGATCATCATAATTTTTTTAGTCCTCTTACTTCCCTTAACACCTTATATGATTTCAGTCTCAAAATAATAGTTAATTATAATTAAAATTTTTATATAATACTTTAATAACTGACTTACAGGAAAAATGCGCTACGGTTGTCACTCCCTAATTCTTGTTTCCGAAAATTTAATTCAATTTTTTATGGATAAGTTTTCGATGGTTCTACTCCATCGCGTATATCTTACGAATCAGGTGGAGAATCTTAACACAATTTAAAGCAAATGAAAGACCATAAGAGGGTGCATCGATTCATAAAAATTCGACAAAGAGTTATTGTAAAACAAACAAAAAAGTGGGCGCGCAGTTTTACAAGGTGAAGACCAAAATAAACAACACTGGCATCATAAAAATGTTTTTAATGGCGTGATATTTTTAATGAGTTAGTGCGTTGAAAGGTACATCCTTAGCTGACTTCTAATGAAAACTTGGTGACATTCGGTTCAGTGGAAGCAAAGCTATTGAGTTTCGAACAAAGAGCTAATATCAAATTTTGTTTTAAATTCGGTAAAACGTTTACCGAAACATTTGAATTGATAAAAAAAGTTTATGGCGATGACTGTCTATCTCGTGCCAGAGTTCATGAGCGGTTTACACGTTTCAGAGATGGTTGTGAGGATATAAATGTCATTGAACACACGGATCTCCCAAAATTAGGAGTCAATGAAAACTCCATCAAAATTGTTCGTAAATTTATCAAAAATTAACCGACATCATTGTTGAAATTCATGGAATCGGAGTTGAATATCTCCGAAACATCGATTTATCGCATTTTAACTGATCATTTGGGCTTACGAAAGGTCTGTGCACGTTTCATTCCGCGCAAGTTAACTAAGGACCAAAAATTGCTCAGAATTCAAAATTCCCTCATTAAGAGGCGAGAACTTGCTTTACAACATTGTAACTGCCGATAAAACGTGGTTTTTCTAACATGAAACTGAAACTAAGAGTCAAAGTGCTGAGTGGAAGGCCCCAGATGAGCCACCATTCAAAAAATCGCGTTTGGACAAGTCAAAAATCAAGTCTATGCTCATTTGTTTTTACGATTCCAAGTGAATTGTCCCCAAAGTGTTCGTGCCAATGGGTCAAACCGTCAATGCAATTTTCTATCTTGGCATTTTGAAGAGTTTGAGGCGTTTGTTGCATCGCATTCCTCGAATTCGCCCTGAATACCGCGAAGGAGGAATCTTTCGCTTATTGCATGATAATGCACCAACTCATCGATCCACTCTTGTGAGTGATTTTTTCACTAGAAATCGCATTTTAACCATCAATCACTCACCGTATTCACCTTAAATGGCTCCCTGTGACTTCTACCTATTCGGAAAATTGCATTTGGCTATGAAAGAAAAACGTTTTGCGTCCATAGAGGGCATCCAAAAGGCTTTTACCAACATCATGAAGAACATTCCGGTCAATGACCTGAAACACTCTTTCAAAAAGCTTTTAGAACACTCAAAACAGTGTATCAAGGCCCCTCTGGCCATTTTGAATAAATAAACTCGAAGTTAACGGAACTAAGCTCCTGCCGTTTCTATTTTAGCTCAGTTTTATTTATTTTGGGCTTCACATTGTATAGGGCACTAAATATTAGCACAATAGAGTCTAAGTTTGAGGTAGCTCCAAATTCTCCTCTAATTTTTGACACTTTTTTCCCCAGACGGTGTTGCGCATTTTCTTCATAAGTTGAGTGCATGCTATTTTTTTTGCCTAGGGTCTGTCAAGGTCACATGCTGCACACTACTGATAGTAATAAAATTGCAAGTGAAAATAAAAGTATGCACACTTCCGACACTAAGGGATTACCATTTAAAGATTTCACAAAGCCATAAAAATAAAAATCGCATTCGTTCAAAGCAGAATTTTAATGACACTTTTTCTGAAAGTTTTCAACTATGTTTGCTCTGAGTGGCACTTTTTCTCAGTACTATGCACACACCCATACATGCGCACTACATAATTGGCTATTAAAATAACTCATCTTCTGCACATTCCGTGCTAAAAATAACAAACGGGCACACTTGGCAAACAAGATTAAAATACCTTGTACGGTGAAATAATTTGCCACTGAAATGTCTGCACCTAAAATAGCAAATAACTGCAGAAAAACAATGAATACAAAATCTATTATAATAGAACATTTACTGCCAAAGGAGGTAGCTGTCTAAAAATAGTGCAACACCACTGAGCAGTAGGAGCTCCTGTGGTGGGTAATAATAAATGAAGCAGTGCTGAAAAAGGAGCTGTGCCCACGAGTGTGTTTGCTGAAGAAGCTGCATAGCCAAGCAACAACTTCACAAACCCAGCCAGCAGAGCTTGAACAGCGGATATTCTACTTGGACTGTCAGCAAGTCTGCATTCTACGCTTGGAGTGGAGTCGGCAAAGTGGCACGTCCGAATAAGTAGGGAAGGATGAATGGCTGATTGGATGGACGGGCGTAAGAGCAAATGCTAACGCAAAGCTGATTGATGCAACGAGTGACAGTGGAATCTTCATCCAACGCAAACAACAACAACAAAATATCTCACCATCCATGCTATTAAAGCAACATGCGGCAAGCAACATGACTTCAAAATGTGTAAGTATGTGGCATGATGTAGCAGCACGAAAACAACAGCAACAATAACAGCAGCAAAACCAAAAAGCAAAAAATACCAGCCAAGTGCAAAAACCGTAAAAAGCGATGGGCAAAAATTAATCGAAGATGAATCAACATTCTCAACTGCGGTCAACGCCCCGCATGCAGTTGTATCCATCTTTTTTTTTTGCTGTGCTTCGTACTGCCACATACAACAACAAAGGTGCATAGCTACAAAATCTGTACGTTGCTGTTTGCAAAGGAATGTGCCTGCTGTTGTTGTTTTGGTATGTTTTTGTGTGTGTGTTTTTTTTTTTTTTGTTTTTATGTTTGTGTTTATGTTTGCCAACGCTTGGCTGAGCATTAAAAACCTACGCTGCACATTTGCTCGTACATAAATAAATTGAAATGGCCTCTTAAGCGGGACCAGCCCACTCTAACCACAGCAAGTTCGAGCAAGATACAGTGCGTGCAATAACTAACTACCTGCTTTGCGGCCATAAGCTATTAAAAAGAGGCTGAATAAAAACCAAAAAAAAAAAAAATCCAAAAAGAAAAAATAATAATAATAATGGAAGTGCAAAAATAAAAACAAAGCTTGCTGGCTTCGCGCAAAAAATCTCAGAGTGCATTTGGGCTGCATGCACTCCTTCACGTCTGTCTGTCTGTCTGTCTTGGCATGTTGGTAAGCTGCATTTGCCAGCGATACCAGTACATTTCTGCATATGTATGCATGCATGTGTGTGTGTATGTGTATGCGATTTATTGTCAGCCAGCGAGAATACTAACCAAACTTACTTAGGGACGTTCGCACATATCAACACATAAATGAAGAAATGCATAAGAAATGGCAAGAAAAGCGCCAAAGCCCCCGATAAGGATGTTTATTGCAATGCGTGTTTTTGCAAAGAGTTGATGATGATGAATGCACGTACTAGGGTGGTCAACATTTGTAAATTGTTCAGCGCATTAGAAAACATATGAAAGAATAGGCAAATTTTTCTTTTAACCCAGCCTTAGTCTCATGCCACTGCTCAAGCTTTCATCGCCATCAAACTATGTACAGGTGGCGCAAAAGTAACTTTGCGATGTTTTTTGGCTGTAATTAAAAAAAAATGAAAAACTTTGATTCTTCTTGTGGATTATTTTTATTTGGTCTTTTAATTTTTTTTACATCAAGTCGAGAATATGATGTCATGTAAATGGCCGCCGCCACAGTTGATTGCCATTTGAGCCCTTTTTATGGCATTTTCCATCACTTTGGCCAAAACTTCCGGCGATAGGTCCTCACATTCTTGACGGATATTGTCTTTAAGAGCTGCAAGAGTCTGAGGCTTGTTGATATAAACCCGCGACTTCAAAAAGCCCCACAAAAAGAAATCTGGAGCGGTCAAATGAGGCGATCTTGCTGGCCAGTGCAAATCGCCAAAACGTGAGATTAGGCGCCCGGGAAATGCATCCTTCAGCATATCGGTTGTGGCACGTGTAGTGTATGCCGTTGCACCGTCCTGTTAGAACCACATGTTTTCCAATCCCAATTCATCAAGTTGCGGCAAAAAGAACTCATTGATCATTGCTCTGTAGCAATGCTCACCATTCACAGTAACCGTTTGGCCCGCGACGTCTTCGAAGAAAAAAGGTCCGATGACTCCTCCAGCAAAAACAGCACACCACACAGTGACTTTGAGCGGGTGAAATGGCCCTTCGTCGGTTACACGCGGATTTTCAGTGCCCCAGAAGCGTGAATTTTGCTTATTTACGTACCCGCTAAGATGGAAATGGGCCTCACCACTCATGATTATTTTTGATAAAAAATCATCTTCCTCTTGGTGGTGATTACGGATGGCTTGAGCGTATGTTAGACGCGATTGGCGGTCAGCAGCTAACAGCTGATGCACCGTCTGGACTTTGTACAGAAACATCTTCAAATCTTGTACCAAAATTCGCTGTAAAGACCGTCGACTGATACCCATTTGCGTGGCACGTCGTCTGGTCGATGTCGACGGCGCTTCCATGACATCCTCGGCTACAGCAGCAATATTCTCTGCAGAACGGCTACTCCGGGCTCTGCCATGCCTGGCAGCATCTCGTGTTGTGCCAGTCTCTTCGAGGCGAGCGGCTAAACGTCGCAATGTTTCACCAGTAAGCGTTGGACGGCGAGGAAATCTGCGACGAAATTCACGTTGTGCCAAAGTCACCGACCGATTATTGGTCAAATAAATAGTCAGCAATATTGCGCGTTCTGTTTATTGGAAAAACAAAAACAAGGATTTTTTTCACGTTCTCGCTTTTAAGGGGGAACGCCACTGTGCGGGGTCAAAAAATAGTCGATTTTTTGGGAATTTTTTTTTGTAAGTAGGAATGATTATTCGAGGATCGGACAAAGGCAATTTATTATATTTGTATCAAACTATGTTGATGTAAATTTCTATTAAAAAATATTGAAAATTAACAAATTTATGTAAATAAACGTAACGAGTTAAAAAAAATGACGTCATCTGGTGGCAGCGATACAGCAATGAATAATCAACTGAAAGCAAAAAATCAAAAATTTTTATTAATCTACGCAACAGTGACTATCGTTGTACGTAGCCTTTTTTTGTTTTTTTTTTTTGTTTTTGATAAAATGGTGGTGATTTGAATTTCGATGTGTGCTTTTCACCTTTTTTTTGATTTTCAACAGGCCCAAAAAAATTGTTATTTTCAAAATTTTGAAAATCGGCTACATGCAAAAAAATGCGATAACAAAAATTTTGAAAAACAGAAAATTAAAATCGGTTCATTAGTTTTTGAGAAATCGTCGTCACCGTATCAAAAGAAGTCGTTTCGAGAAAAACGCGAAATAAAGCATCACATCGTAGCGCTACGGGGCCGAACCGAAGGGCGCTCACTTAAGTGCAAATAGCATCGAAACTAAAGCGAATTTCACTTTAAAATTTTTAACACATTTTCTTGATACTAAGAATTTATGCAAAAAAATCGATTTTTTTGAATTTTCACAGTGGCGTTCCCCTTAAAAAAAATTGAAAACTTGATTATAAAATTATAATTCTGCTATCCGCGAGCGCCACAAGTCTACTCAAAAACATATTGAAAATTCAAATCAATCGGTTCAGTACTTTTTGAGAAATTACCAACGCCAACTCGGAAAAAATAGGTTCGAAAAAAAACACGGTTAAGGGGTTATATACCTTGTGAGCCCGAAAAAATGGATGATTGTCATAATTTTTTTTAAATATGTTTTAAAACTTTTAATATATTCAAATGAGGCATATATCATACTGAGGGGTAACCTTCGAAGAATATATTTTGGTGTTTTTATTAAAAAAAATGTTATTATTTATTGTCGGTATCAGCCTTTCCCCCGAAACGCCGTTATTTAGAAGAGGCTTCCGGTGATCCCGGTAGCGCATGAGCAGCTCAACTGAAATCAAACAAATTAAATGAATATTGTAGAAAAATGTTAAGGATTATTTACTTTGCACCAAAAAAACGATTTTTGAGGGGTTGAAAAATTAAAAAAAAATTAATTCCAGCGAACTATGCAAATATTTATAAAAAGTGAACCGTTCCGATCCACGAGGTTGTAAATTCGAATAATTAAAAAAAAAATTTATGTAAATCGATCAAATATAATAGTTTTTTATAAATAATGATCATCGCGACGGTAATTTTCAAAAAACACGACTTCGGGATAATCGCGTCTAAAGTTTTGCGAGCACTTCACTTATGGATAAGGTCGCGCGCTTCCACGGTCTGTAACTTTCGTTCTAGTGATCCGATCTTTATAACTTTTTGAATTTATATTTTTAAAGTGACGTACTTTTAGAATATGGCATAAAAATTTTTTCGATTTTTTAGTCCAACACAAGGTATATAACCCCTTAACGCGCTTGTACCTGGGCGTCGTCCTCCAAACCGGTCTCGGTTTAAAGGACTCTAACGTCTAGGCTAAAAGAATTTCAATATAAAAATTTGCAAATATATTTTTGAAAGTATAAACTATCATACCATGGAAAAAAATCAATTTTTTTCGAAATTCTAGACCTAAAAGGTGCCTTAAATTTCAAAACCCAACTGTAAATTACTGAGAAACTCAGATTTTTCCTGCAAGGTGTGTACAAAAAGGCATACAAACTCATATATTGGCTGCTTTCGCCTTTGGTTCAACGTGTTTCTGTTTTGTTTTCTTTTTATATTTTTTGCGCACTTTGTCTTGTAGCTGCTTGATAACTTCTACAAAATCTTCTAAGTAGCTTTTAGCCTCACAGAGCTTAGAAAGGATTTCCAGATTGCCAGTGCTTAGTGTTACATTCACACAAACAAGGACTTGGCGAATTTCAATATTGCAAAAAAAAAGAAATTTTATAAATAAAAACGAGATGGATATGAGTGGTTTTTGAACCATTGGAAAATTACTGGTGGAAATTATTCTAAAAATAGTTTAAAATTATTTGCAAAATTTTACGCAAAAATAATTTATTTCTTTTTCCTCAAACTAATATTTTAATACTTTTGTAAAATATTTTTCAATAATTATTAAATTTCACTTTTTGTAAAAATTAGATTTTTTTAAGAATTATATTAATTGTATTTTATTTTTAACAAGAAATACAGAAATAAAATAGTAACATAATTTTCATCAGCAATAAAAATGAACCTTTCGTTTTGCGCAAAACAAAATACTTTTTTTTCAATTTCCAACGTTTATTAACAAAAAATGGTTACAACTTTAATATTCAAAATAATAGCCATTGCTAGCGACACATTTTTCCCATCTCTCAGGCAGTTTGTGGATGCCGCGCCAAAAAAATTGGCCGTCTTTGGCCGCAAACCAATCATCGAGCCATTTTTTGGCTTCTTCGTGAGAATTGAAGCGCTGCTCGGAAAGTGCGTGGTCCATCGATGCAAACAAATGATAATCGGAAGGCGCCAAGTCTGGTGAGTAAGCCGCATCCACCAGCGGTTCCCAATAGTACGTCTCCACCAATTCTCGGGTCACTCTTGTTCGATGTGGCGGTGCATTGTCACATTGTCAGACCATCTTCCGACCTTTAAAATCATGCCCATGTCTTTCAAACGTTTGGAAATGGTTTTTTGGGTCACTCCCAACTGCTCTGCCATCATTTCTTGCATTTGACCATCATCTTCATCCAACAATGCTTGCAATTCGACGTCCTCAAATTTTTTTGGTGGCCGGCCAGGGTCCTCGTTCTCCACGCTAAAATCACCAGTTCGGAATTTTTCAAACCACCTGAAGCACTGTGCTCTACTTAGAGCATGTCCACCACAAGCTTCTATAAGCATTTGATGAGCTTGAGAAGCATTTTTCTTCAATTAATAACAGAAAATCAACGCTGTCCGCAAATTGTAGTTTGAAGGCACGAAATTCGACATTTTTAGAGGGACAAAAATGCATTGTTGTATGAAACGTAACAAACAATGAACTGAATATTGTTGACAGATAACAGACGAAAACAATAAAACATTTGGGAAGGTTTAAAAGTACTCCTAGCGACATTTAAAGACTAATAGCTGAACATCTCATTTCATAGGTATATACCTGGTATTGCGCCAATCAAGAAGAGAAGAAGAAAATAACTTTGGTCTGAAATTATCTCAGAATTGTAGCAAGTGGTCGGTCTTAAAATTTGAATTTTTTTTTTTAATTAGTGCTCCATTCCAAAATAATGTTCCTTAGGCGCTTCCTAGGTGACACTTCAAAAATGCTTAGCAAACAAAACCCCACACTTGAGCAGCTCAGTTCTCACTATTAATGCATAATTTATTTGCTTAATAGAACCTGAGTAGAAATTATTGTAGAATTTTAATAACTTAAATGAAGGTCATACGAGTATTTTTAATTTTTTCCATTCAAATAAAAATACGCACACTGACTTCATGAAAACAGTTTTTTTTATGTTTAGTAAACTTACCGAAATACGTTGACACGCTGACCTCCAATCTGTCTCTTTTATTATCTTCATTCTGATAAATTAAATGTTGTGTTTACTTAATCGTACATCTGTATTTATGTACACTTGAATTATTTAATGTTTTTATTTAATATTCATTATAAAGGTTCAATAGCCGGTGAAAAATGTACACCTTTCAAAACTGTTTTCTGTTTTTTGTTCATTTGCGCAAATATTTATTATTAGCTAATGTTGATATGTACGTATTTAGTATTAGCCCCTGAACCCGTCATGCGTCAAACTAGAAATAAAATATCTGTGAGATAAAATATTATTTCACTAGTAACTCATATTACTAAATTACTAAGTATTTGTAGTCAGGCAAGCGAAGTAATCAAGTTTTGTTGTGCAGGTGTGGAACCAAATTGTTGCTGGAATTTGGAAATCTTGCAGACATATCCCAGAATGTATGATAATTTTTGTACAAAGTGGCGCAAAATTAATCACCCTAACCGACACATTAATCAATCATTTGACACTTGTGAATCGAATAAGACAGCTGGCGACAATCCACGGAATGGGAAAAGTTAAAATAAAGACATTAGTCATTCAAAATTATGTTTCATTTAGTAAAAACTTATTCAAAAAATGGATGATTAATTTTGCGCCACCGCGTATATATACTTTGTATCAATTTTTATTCAATATACATGGCTCATTCCTCTCTACAACACACGCAATCAATCTACACAAATAAAGGGCCCTGTTTTGTCTCTACATAGACATCTGCACTCACATTTTAAGGGGGAACGCCACTGTGGGAGGTAAAAAAATAGTCGATTTTTGGGAATTTTTTTTTTGTAAGTAGGAATGATTATTCGAGGATCGGACAAAGGTAATTTACTATATATGTATTAAACTATGTTGATGCAAACTTTTATTAAAAAATATTGAAAATTAACAAATTTATGTAAATAAACGTAACGAGTTTAAAAAAATGACGTCATCTGGTGGCAGCGATACAGCAATGAATAATCTTAAATCAAAAAACTAAAAATTTTATTAAACTACGCAATAGTGGATATCGTTGTACGTAGCCGTTTTTTTTTTTTTTTTTTTTTTTTTTTTGACAAAATGGAGGTGATTTAAATTTCGATGTCTGTTTTTCACCATTTTTTTGATTTTCAACAGGCGAGAAATAGTTATTTTCAAAATTTTGAAAATCGGCTACGTACCACGATAGCCAATATGATAACAAAAATTTTGAAAACAAGAAAATTAAAATCGGCTCATTAGTCTTCGCGAAATCGTTGCCACCGTATCAAAAAAAGTCGTTTCGAGAAAAACGCGTTTGAAATAAAGCGTCGCATCGTAGCGCTACGGGGTTGAACCGACGGGCGCTCACTTAAGTGCTCATAGAATCGGGAATAAAGCGAATTTCGCTTTAAAATGTTTACCACATTTTCTTGATACTAACAATTTATGCAAAAAAAAATCGATTTTTTTTTTAATTTTCACAGTGGCGTTCCCCCTTAATAAGGAACTAAATTTTTATCGTTCAAGCGCAAATATAACATTTGCCATACATTTATTTACATCTGTTAAATAAATGTTAATAAATCAGCAACCGCAAAATTTACAGGTCAATAATTTACGAATTCGCCCAACAATCAAGAAGTTGATCAATAAATAATGAAAGCTAAGAAAACAGGAAATATTAAAATTATATGAGAATATGAAAATATGAAAACATTATTCATAAACCACAATTAAAAGTAAAACAACAACAACGGCAATAACACTTAAATGACCACTAATTAACTCACATTAAAATCAAATAAAACTCAGACAATCTCTCTATGTATATACTCACGTATGTATGTATATTTACTTATACACAAACTCACATTCAAAAATGCAACGGCAATGCAAGTCAACTAAAAACCATAACAATAACAACAACTACAACAGTGGCACTGCATTGAAATGCAACAAGTTGTCAAGTTGGCTGCAATTTAAATTTCATTCATTTACAATAGTGCGCACGCACACACACACACACAGGGTTATTGATAAACGATGTCAACGAGTGGGTGAGTGGGTGTATGACTGTGTAAGTGAGTGTATGGCTAATTGTACGGCAAGTGAAAGTGGTTGGGGAACCAAAGTGAATCGGCATATCATGTGTTATAGTATCGGAGGTGAGAAGCCAGAGAGCAAGCCACGTGACGCCATGACATTAAGTACTCGCACAGTTCAGTGTCATCCAAAAACAAAAACAAAGCAACAACATTATATAATTACAACAACAACAACTACAACACGAGCATTGATTTCGAATTGCAGAGCAAGTTTGCTGCCAACTGCTAATGTTGCCGGAAGGTCTATATTTTGTTGTTAGTGTAAATCAACTGCAACACAATAACTACACCCAATCACAGCTAGTGCCAGAAATGTTTGCCAGTTCACTTTACACTTGAATTGTTGTTTTTTTTTTGTTTTTGTATTTTTTTTTTTTTGTTCGTGTTACGTTAGAGAATTGCAATTGATATAGTCGCTGTCACCGGTGTCATGTCAATGCAATCTGTAAAATGCAAATATTGACACTAATTACAGAATGATAAATACAAATGCGCGCATCGTTTATATGAATGTATGTAGGTGTGTGCACTATGTGTGTTTTTGTGTATTAGTGTATGTAGGCAACTGTGTTGAGTAACTGCTCTGCAGGGAATTTCTCGAGTACTAGAGCTGGTGCATTTCTAGCGAACTTACAACCCTAATTAGTCCCGGTCACCTTTTTCCATGTAAGCAGCAGATCTTGGAAAGTTCCCCATTCGTTTCTTCGGAACTAATACGAGTAGTAGTAGTAGTAATAGCAGAGTTCGCACTAAGTTCGGCTGATGCGAGTTGATTTTATTGGATAGTCGCGAAGTAGTATTAAGTTGGAAAGTTACA
The DNA here is from genome assembly GCF_027943255.1 of Anastrepha obliqua. Classification (NCBI taxonomy): domain Eukaryota; kingdom Metazoa; phylum Arthropoda; class Insecta; order Diptera; family Tephritidae; genus Anastrepha; species Anastrepha obliqua. Next base: position 111,946,544 of record NC_072896.1, on the reverse strand, counting down.
ACTAACCAAGAACTACTTCACACATAACAGACTCGTAACTCACTCGTTGTTGTTGTTGTAGCATAAAAATTCTCCATGCAATGACGGGGAATGTTACAGGAGCGGCAATTCTTGGGCGGATATAAATACGGGCCGTTCGGTACCATAGAGTCGCCTGCTGTGGGAACGCGTAACTCAGTCGTGGCACGCGCTGCTGCCGTCATTGCACTGGCATACAAATCAATTGATTTTTGGCGAAAAGGAAATTATATTATTATTATTTATTAATTTATATATGTATATATATATATATACTTTTTTTTGTTTTTTTGTATTAAATTAGTGTTCTTCAATTTGAAAAATGCATTATTCATTATTCAAGAATGACAGGATACAAGAGTGCGTCTGCCCAAAAGCTATGAACTGAGTACAGAAAGTAATCAAACGAAAAGAAGAGGAAGAATAGGCGAAAGTTAGTGGAAAGCCAAGAATGATAGCGTAAATAGTGCTTAGAGAAATTGCACGCGAATACATTTGCACACAGTTTTTTCCTTAACTATTGTTTGTCCTAACGTCAATTGAGAGCCAAATTCGATAAGAACATAATAGCTTTTTTGGAAGGCGTCACCTTCTGTATTTTCTAAATCGTTTTTATTATTAAAATTCTAATGTGTTGACTTATATAGTTTTTGAGTTAGATAGCATATTTAAAGCCAATCTAAAGGCAGTCTGATCGTTTCCATGTGAAGTAATCGAGGCATTTCCGACATTCTCGTTAATTTCTCTAAAAAATTGTTTGTTTCAAAGCTTGCGTACATTTAATAAGTAGTAAACTGGAGAGATTTTGAAAAAAGTTTAATAATATTCAGCTTTATTCAACTTTTAAAATTTGGGTATAGAGTGCTTAAAGTCAAATATCTTCGGTTATTTGTTAAATATTTTATATTTATTTTTTAGAATTAAATCTATTACTATTACAAATATTATTTGTAAAAATTTCTTTGGGAATTTATTTTTTCATAATTTATGATTTTTTTTTATTTCATAAAATTTTTTTAAAGAAAAAATTTTGGTGAAAAGTATGTATATGGATTTGATAAAGTCTTTTTGGAAATTTTTAATTTTTTGTTTAGTTTTATTTAAAAGGAAAATTCGGTTTAAGAAATGTATATGTTTCTGTTACATTTTTTTGGAAACTAGTTTTTTTGTAATTTATGAAATTTGATTTTATTTTTATTTTATTTAAAGAAAAATTTGATAAAAATTATGCATATGTATGTTTTTGTTGCAGTTATTTTGGAATTTATGAATTTTATATATTTTTATTAATTCTTTTTTGTTTTATTTAAACAAAAACTTTGGAGAAAAGTATGTATGCATATATTTTTTTGTTACATTTTTTTTGGAAATAGTCTTTTTTGTAATTTATGAAACTTTTTTAAATTTTATTTTATTTAATTATTTTTATTTAAAAGAAAAATTTGGCGAAAAGTATGCATATATTTTTGTTGCAGTTGTTTTGGAAATTATTTTGAAATTTAGGAATATTTTATTTATTTTTATAATTTTTTTTTTTTGTTTTATTTAAATGTGTTTTAATATATTTTTGTAAAATTTTTTTTGGAAATTGTTTTTCTTTGTTTTGTAATTTTTGAAATTTTTATTTTTAGTTGATTTTTTGCTTGTTTTGTTTATTTTGTTAAAAGTTTTTCTTTTTTTTGTAATTTTTGAAATTTTTTTTTTCTGAAATTTTTAAATACATATTATTTTATATATATATTTCTTTTTTTGTTTATTTTTAGATTTTTCTCATTTTATTAATAGCTGAGATCCAGTACCCTCATAACCTTATGAGTTATCTTTAAAGTAGATAAAGAGTTCCCCACTTTCCCCTTACGGCATCTCATCTATAAGCCTGAGTTCGTCCCCAAAACAACCGCTTCAACCTAACCTAACCTATATTTATACACCAAGAAATACATAGTCAATCGCAAAACTCATTAGTTCAGACGCAGAAATTTCTTTCATTAGCTTAGGTTTTTCCTGCGGGGTGCGTATGCTTCTATGCTGTATTTTATGTAAATAAATATTTGCAGGTCGACGCCAAATGATTTCAACAAATATTCTTGTCAAGCGAATGACTAATGTTTTGTTAATTTTGATTACACTCAGATGCACTGAGAAAAATAGACCAGGCACTTTTTTCATAAAATAAACTTATTTACTAAAGAATCGGGCGACTACTCGAAGGCACTTTAAATAAAATATAAAGAAAAGTTAAATTTTACGCAAAAAAAAATTAAAAAAATTGATGTTATTCTGTAAAAAATATTTTAAAAATGTGTTTGTATTTATTTCAGCTATAAAGTTTTTGAAAATTCAAAGATCGTCGCCCTATTTACATTAGATTGGATCGGATGCGATTTGAGAGCTTTAAAACTAAGTTCTCCTAGGTGGCGCTGTGGTCGAGATATCTCTAAAAATCATGTTTATGGTTCGATTTGGCTCAAGTTTCAAATAAATATTAGCTACACGAAGAGCAATATTTTATTCTAAAATTGGCTGAGACGCAGTGAAGCTTGGATGGGTTTACTCGTGCAGGGCATTTCAAAAGACGCGCCTAGATGTTGCTTTAAAACAAAACGTGTAAAATTTTAGATTCATTCAGGTTTCAGTATTTTTATTCAAAATACGACGCTTAAAAATTATAAGAAAAAATTACATCATTTGAATGACCACCATGACCAGGTCTATAGGACGTCATAAGGGAATTAAAATATTCCAGGACTCGCTCACACATTATCGCTCTGAGTTCAACAATCTCGATTCAAATGTTATATTTCCGCTCTGGATTTAAGATTATACTTTTCAAAAAACCCCACAAAACGTGGTCTAGTGGAGTTAAATTTGCATGATCTACCTGACCACCTGGCCTTTATGTCACTTTTAGGTTAGGTTAGGTAGTCGGTTTGTACGATCAAATCACTTAGACCTTACAGGTCTATTGCGATACCACTAAACGACGCGGGAGTCTCATTTATTTTTCTTTGTGCAACCATTTTGTGGCTCTCATGAAGCGCAGAATTGATTCCATCCCCACGCCAGACAGTTCTGTAAAAGAATTGAAAAACTATTTACCTAGACAATCAGCTCTCTGTCACCAGTACGTAAAATTTATCGACCGGGAAACTTACACCGGTATAATGCTGTGTTTTGTTGTGTGAATTGTGGCTTCATCCTGTTGAAAATAACGATCGTCTTTGTAAATTCCTTCATGCTCAGGCCACAAAGAATATTCAGTCAGCCATATCCACTTACAGTATCAGCCTTTTCATTTCCCTTTCCGGGTCAATTATTCCACGATTCGGGCTCGTGGAATACACACTAAACAGTTCATTTTTATGGATGTCAGAATTTTTCTCCTATTTGTGATGAGTGTCTTGATGTTGTTCCACAAATGGAGAAACCTACAGTTTTGAGCCGACTCTGAACGGTGGCGAAATTACTCGAAGGTTTTCTTGTCCTCAGCTATGTAAATTTTGTTGACGAATCTATCCAGTGTAAAATGAGCTTCATCATTAAAGTTGATTTTTTAAAAGAAGGTTTTAAGGCTACAAATGAGAGGATGTTAAGTTTTACATCTGCCTACTTAACAAATATCAAAAATGGCATAAAGAAGGTACGATCTAGGAATTCTTAACTACTGACATCTAGGCGTCACTTTTGAAAGACCCTCTATAATAAATTATACTTGAGATGTCTTAGCAAACTTGCCATTTGTATTTAGCACTAAATGGTACTTCCTACCTTTCATACGCTAAGGCCCATCTTCATCGATTAGAGAGCGCAGGTCTTCCGATGTAAAATAACTTTGAAACTTTTCATGCATTTAATTGAATAGTTTTTAGGCAAATTAGTTAATCTATTTAGTTTTTTTAAACATTAACTTAAAGATTAAAAAAAAATGAACCCTTCTCTGGGTCAATTTAAACTTCTTTCTTTTTAAGTTTTAGTTGCACTGAAACCCGAGCAAAAAACTAGTAGTAAATTTAATGAAAATTCTGTCAGCGCCAATATATGCAAAAAGTGCGCAAAGGTGCATAAATACTCACATCTAAACATGCATATATATGTATGTGTTTCGGCAGTGCTTTTGTATTGTCCACACAAGTGCATCGGTATCGAGTCTACTCAAAGTAAGTTCAGATATATGTATGCAAATAAATATTTGTGAGTGCGAGAGAGTTCGCACCCAATATTAATCAGTTGTAATCAAATTTCCCAGCAAAAACTAACTCAAAAAACAAAAACAAAACCGAACTCTTGTTTGCTATGGCAGATTGGCGTTTCTCGTTGAGCGTATTTGAGGGGGTTCATTAAATTTCAATGCATTGGATAATACGCTGCGCTTGATTCATTGATGTCCGTTGCATTGATCTCAAATTCCTTTTATTCTATTGAATATTCTCACAAACAAACGGTATAAATGCAATTTAATGTCGAATGAAATGTAATTCTGCAGAAGGACAAAGGTTAATTAGCTCTATGGAAGAAGTGAATGGCGGCGAGATAAATCGCAATCATTGTGGGTGCAAAACGTATGTATGTCTGCATGAAAGGTTTAAAGCGCATTGAATGACGCCTCCAAAGGGGTGCAATGAAGAGTGAATTTAAAAGGTGAATTGATCAAAGGGGAAGCGTGGAGGTTAGCCGTTGATTAGCTTACGGGTAATTCGACTATGCGTTGAGTGGCTTCTAAATGAATGCGAGAGCGAATAAACGCATAGCATTAGGAAGTCTTAAGGACTTTATTTTGTGTTTTTTTTTCTTTTTCATAGAATATACTATATTTGATTTCGATTACTGTTGTTGCTTATGCGTTTGCTTTTTATAAAGACCCCAATCCCAATGAACTGTACGATGAAGTTATTAAAAGTCAATCAAATTGGGAAACTACAAAATATTAATTGCAAAAATTTTTAGCTTTAAGTGATAGAGAGAGGATAGAAAGAGGCTGAAAGCGAGAAGGAGGGAAAGGAGTGTAGAAAGATAGGCAGAGAGACAGGGTGGTAGAAGGAGAGCAAGGAGGATAGCAAGATAGACAGTGATTCGGAGAGAGGGAGAGATGGGGAGAGGGAGAGCAAAAGCGATAAGGAAATAGAGAAAGGTAAAGCAATGGGGCATTGAGCGGCAATGTATTTGTAATTTGGGCAACGAAAATTTCACTTTGATTGGTTAATAGAAAAGGGTTGTGGCAAATTATCTCTTCCTTTAATTTCGTAGGAAGCTCGAAAAAGGTTAAACTACGCAAATTAAATGCCAAGAATTTATTTTGTTCAGAAAACAATTATGCTACTTTTGCATGCTGATTTCGCTCAATTAGATAATTTTAAGTGTTTTCCTCATGAAAGCTTTTGTTTGCCCAATTAACGGGCGTAAGTCCATTCATCATAATTCAATCAATTAAATAAATACGCTTCAGTTGTTTCGGAATTTCAATTAAATTTTTTGCACTTCTGGATTTGGAATATTATGCAGCTTAATTGTATCGCTGAAAAATACTCATTTATTAACTGAAGTACTGATTAACGGATTTAAATGCGACTTCAAACTTACGCTTTATTATATTAAATTTTAATTAACTGCAAAACTGCGTACCCAAAAGTTTTCTAAAGTTTCTGATTAAGAAGTCGAAAATTTTGATGATAATTTTTTGAAATTTCTTGAATTTTTGTGAATTTTGTACGAGATATATCCCTTGATTTATAAGGTTTTTGTTTACAACGATTTGTGTTTTTTACAAAAAATGTAGCTTTATGTGGAAGAAAACTCTCGGAAAAAGCATTTGTTATATCAACGCAATTTTCAAGTGACCTCAAATTTATGCTCTATTATTTAAAATTTTATTAACTATAAAACTGCGTATCCAGAAATTTTCCAGAGATTCTATTATAACTAAAAGGGGAACTACACAAATTATTTCCCAGAAAAGCGCAGTAAAGATGGAGCTCCATTTCTTCATGTGCTATTTCGAAAACCCTTTGGCCCCAATACGATATACGAAGGGCTCTTTGTACTTCTCGCCACACAATTTGCATACTCATAGCTGGTCACTGGACGATCGGCATACACGCGGAAAAGCTAGGGTTATCATTTAACCCCAATCGCAGAAGCTGTGGGCACCTTTCAGAGAAAGAGACTGTTGAGCACTTTCTCTGTAAATGTCCGGGTTTGACAGCTAAACGATTAAGGTCACTATAGGTGCTCCTTTCTTCGACAGCCTGGGGCAGCGCGCCAGCCTAAATCTCATCAATATTCTCCATTATATCAACAGCTCTGACTGGCTGTAGATATCTGCTTGTTGCAGGTCTCATAATCGTTTGAAAACCACGTTTTAGTGCTACTTGAGGAGTGCCAGACTGGCACTTCAACTATTTCACCTACCTACCTGATTAAAAGGTTAAAAATTTGTATGATAATTTCGTCAAATTTCTTAATTTTTTTTTTAAATTTTGTGCAAAATATACCCCTTGATGTATAAAGTTTTTGTTTACAAGGCTTATTTTTATATATTACTTTTATAAAAAATTAAAAACAAAATTTTCCACAGAAAATATTGCGACCATTTTAAAAAGATGAAGTGACTTAATTATGTGGGTACAAGTGTATGTTCGCTTTTCGGATTTTTGTTTTTGTTATATTAGTATATATAACCCCTAGATATAGTTGTATTTGCATTACCACGACCTTCGGTTCTACGTAACCGGAACGACCAGGACTGTCCCTTCTGCAGCATTCCCAGTATATGTATGGGGATTGTTTATGCTGCTACAACAACAACAACCCCTAGATATACTGATATTATCAGCCATTTTTATTCATTATTTTTTGTCACATAAAACTGTTAGACGATAACACGTCTAACATTCAGCAAAACAGATTACAAGGTTTCGCTATCTGAAGCAGAAGTATGAGAGTAACTTCGGCTGCCACGTCATCGGAGACTCCACACCAGGATTCTGTGCGCTCATTTCACACATATTCACACAGTCGCCCAAACGGTCGTTGTGCTCAGTTTGTCGCAAACAAACAGCAGTCGTAACCCATGTGACGTCATCCAATCAGGTGATTCTTTCAACTTCGCGGTGCGATTTATGTTTCGAAATTACTGGATTAAGTAATGCATTATCAAACGAACATCGCTCAAGAGGTGTTGAATGAGGTCAAGGACCAAATTCGCTCAAAAGAGCCCCAACTGGTGGCGTATGCATATAAAATGGGGGCATGATTATGCCATAGGAACCAAAGTGCAACCACACCAATGGAAGCGCGCAGAAGAGCAAAGACTGAATAAAGCATGCTCAGCTCCGAAAAATGCAAAGAATTTGTTCACAATTTCCTTCGATTACTATACCAAGATGCAACGTGAGCTCTTACGAGAACAGTTTGACACACGAAGTGAAGCCAACTGATTTTTCCAATGCATAGAAGACCTACCTCTTCCTCATCCTGTTTGTTTGATCACAGGAGGTACTTCGCTTTGTCCTCGTTCACCATCAGACTCATTCGCTTTGCAGGCAGAACTAACAGCGCGGTTGTTAAGGCCGATGATGTCAATATTATCAACATACGCCAACAATTGTACGCTCTTATAAAATATTGTGCCTGAGCGATTAAGTTCTGCGGCTCGTACGATGCTCCAACAGCAGGTTAAAGAAGTCACACGACAGCGAGTCCTTCTGTCTAAAACCTCGTTTGGTACCAAAAGACTCAAAGAGGTCCTTCCCAATTCTGACCGCGCTGCTGGTATTAAGCAACGTCATCTTGCATAGCCGTATTAGTTTTGTGGGGATACCAAATTTAGACATCGCGGCATTCAGGTAACTCCTTTTCGTACTGTCGTATACAGCTTTGAAATCGACAAAAAGGGTTTGCAGGGTTCAAAACCCCCCCAGACGAAGTTTTAAAAAACTGTTTGACATGTATCGATATGAAAAAAAAACAAAATAGCACTGCTACAAAAGTTGGAACCCCCCCTAAATCTGAGGGTCTGCGCACGGGCCTCCTGTGGCATGTGCAGTTATCACTATTTAGCAGATTTGAGAAGTATGCCTGCCTTAATTTAAGGGCGCTCTGGATGTTAGTGATCAGATCGCCGTCTTTGTTCTTACAGGAAAATGACCCAGCCTTGAAACCTTCTGTAAGCCTCCGAACTCTCTGGTAGAATTTTCGCCCATTGTTCCTATTAGCCAGCATCTCAAGCTCCTCGCAGCCAATTATTTCGGTCTCTCGTTTCTTCTTTCTAATAATACATTTCTCTTCCTTATTTAGCTCCCGGTAGCGAACCCACATGGCTCGCGTTGCGTTCGATCGCAGCATGGCTCTATAGGCAGCGTTCTTACTTCGCGCGGCAGCATGACATTCCTCGTCCTACCGACTGTTTTTTCGGGCTCGACGAAACAGATTTCTTCTTCGGCGACAGTACGTAAAAACAAGAAGAGTTGCTCCATTGCTCGTGCATGCCGCATTTTTGGGCAGTACTTTCTAAGAGCAGGAGTGAGAGTCGAATCTTCTGGCTATTTGTTGTGATTGCAGCTTTTCGATGTCGGTAATAATTAAACATCACTTTTTTCCACAAGCCTCGTGCATATATTTTTCAATTTCATATATTGAAAAAGTTGGATCTAAATTTTCTTTAAATAATCGTACATCGCCAAAAGAAAAATTTAAAAGTCATAAGCGTAGATATGTAGCTACAATGCAAACAAGTATAGATATGTAAATAAATTTGTATGTATATGCATAAATAGGCCTTCCGCAAAAAATTTGCATACAAATTTTATTTATTGTTATATTTTTTCTGCATGCCTTCAATTAACATCTTATTAGTGCGCCACTGATTTAAAGCCAATAAATAAATTAAACACTAATGCTATTAAATAATTCAAATAAATTTCACATAAACTATTTTCGGATTTTTTAGCACGTATTCATGCACACATGCAGACATATAATTTAAGTAGCAGGTATTTATATTTGTTAGCTGATTTTAATTAACGCCAACTGCCATTAATCTATCGAATTCCACTAGACCAATTAACCGCTTAACCACAGTTAATTAATTGGGTAGTGCTAATCGAAATTTGCATTATTATAATGAGACCACACACAGACAACGTTGGTCATGTATATATGTGTGTGTGTGTAATAATGAGATTTCGAGTTAATTTTTGATTTTTTTTGTGGAAATACTTAATAATATTGGTTTTTTAACTCACTCGTTCGCTTGGTAATAAATTAGTTTTAAATTTATTTTTCAAATAGGGCCGCTAAATAAGTGCGGGTGTTTGAGAGAAGGTGAACTGGATGTAGTAAGCAACAAATAATAAAATCCGAAAATAATAAATCAATACTTATTTATGCTTTCCTTCATTGGCATGGCTGGAACAGCTACCCTTTCTGAAATTTGAAATTTTTATTTTTGCCTGCAGCGAAACTATTTGTTGTTTTATTTCCTGTAGACTCTAGTATCTTCCTCATGTACAAATTTCGTAGAAGCAGAGCCTGGCGAAAATTTTAGTGCACTTTTTTTTCCTTGCTCACTCCACTCGGGAGCATAGGGCCTCGACAAGATTCAGTCTTATGTTGGTTTCCGTAATCTATTTTTGCTTTCTGGCAGGGTAGGTGATCAGCCTGCCGCAATGCAATAGTGCCGTAGAACTTTTTAACCTTCTAGCGACCAATTAAATTATAATTCCTTTTCCAACTTTTCAAAGCAAGAGGCAAAACGAACCTCTCGTGAGGGCGTTAAAGAGTTAAAATGTTCCACAAAAATATTTCGCTGTGAATTTTAATACTTTTGTTTGAGTTCTACCATATACAAGTCTACCAAAATCAACCGTAATACCACCCACTCTAAACTCTTTGTACTCGAGTTCCATTTAGGCAGACTCTGTACCCAACTAAAATAAATGACCTTCTTACAAGATGTAGACAAGAGTGCGTCAACCGAAAAGTCATGAATGCAACTTAAGAATTCAACCAGACTACCGGAATTCTTCTTTTTTTGTATAAGTGTTAAAGATTATGAAGCAGAACAAAACATACTAGACTAGACTACGACAGCATTTAACCAGAGAGATGTACAGTAACAGCTTCATAACACACCGGATTATTTATACGAAGTTGCCCCTGCCGGGTTCACAGAATCAGTTCAGGCTACGAAGAGGAAGGAATAGATACATTTTTTTTTTAATTTGAAAATATCTACAAATAACTTGAACCTTATCTTCTTGTTCCTTATACAAAATGGACCAAATTCATCATTTAATTTTGTTTTTGAATAGATTTTTTAGTAAATAAAAAAATTATTTTAGGTGATGGAAATCTTTGTTTTAACCTTTGCGCGCTCCGTTTTCAAAAATTGTAAATCTCCCGATAGAGTGATTAATTTTGCGCCACCTTGATTTTGGCCATGTAAAAAGTGCTCAACGTTTTTCCACTTTATTTCGAAGATGTGATTAACATATTTATTTATATCTATTATCCACACTCAAATAGTTCCGAACAGCTCTCTAATCACTCTTCAATTCCGGGTTCATGATTCGGTGCTCTCTGCAGGTGCGACTTGGCGATTTGCATTATTTTATAACATTTTTCCTATCAAAACCAGTTCGTTGGAACCGCCACTTTGTTTTTGGCCATTTGTCATCTGCTACGACTTTTCATCCTGGTAGTTGTTGTTGTTGTTGAAGGGGTTGAGTATTTCTACTGAAATAATCCTAATTAGCGACCAGCACCGTTTTACCACCACTGTCCTCGTGAGGTGATGTCTTGTTTTTGCTTTTTGATTCTAAATCATTTTGTGAGATCCAAGTATAGCAGCAAATTCTTTACCTCGATGTTTGATATCTTATTAATACGCTGTAAGAAAAGCTTACCGGAAGAGCGAAGTCCGGCCTAGCTAGTCGTAGACATTCACATAAGCAATGGAAAAAACTTTCATTCGCCCCTTCCGCTTGACAGCTTCTGCAGATGGGATTGTTGTTGTTAAAATTGTTGGGAAGGTTGAGTCTGGCTGCATGATCCCCTACTTTCCAATGGCCTGTAAGAGTTGCAGCGATGCGTGAAATGTTTGACTGAGAACATCCTAACAGATGATTTGACTTGAATTTTGTACGACGGCCATGTGTTTTTTGTTGTAATACATGTAGTTAATTGCTTCCATCTTCTTTCGGCTAAAGCATGATCGTGTAAAGCAATGGATGGTTTTATTGTGTTGAGAGGGGTGGAGACTGCCGCCGCCTCTGCTAAGTCTAGTGTCGAGCTTTTTCTTCCTAGCTCATCCGTTATCTCAATACCCCGTATGTTCCTATGACCGGGAACCCATATCAGAGTAATTTCAAGCCGATGACTAAGCAATTCTAGTTGCTCTCCACACTGTAAGACTAGCTTGAATGAAATGGAGTTGGAGTGTAAGGCCTTGATAGCTGCTTGACTGTCTGAAAAAATAGCTACTCTTGCACCAACTTCCTTGTAGAGTTTTAGTGATTTGCATGCTTCTCTGATAGCTAATAATTCTGACTGGAACACGCTGCCATAGCCACACATTCTAGTCGTAGTGGCGCTAAAGTACGCACCGAAACTTTTCTCTTTGCCTTCATTTTGGAATGCTGTAACGCACAACTGGCTTCATAAAACGTAAAACTGCAACAAGGAACTTTTTTGGAAGCGGAAAGTCATCTTTATGTCGCTGTAAAGTATGAATTCGATAAATATTTGTACCGTAAAAGATGACTCACAAAAGACATCTAGCGCAAAATATTCAGAACTTTTCACTTCACCTAATATACGGAGTATTTATTATAATAAATATTTTAAGTGGCGTTTTTTTTAAATATTTTTCATTCCGTCATTTATATGGATTTGATTGCGCAACTTTGCAAATATTTGCCCAAGTTTTAAGCACAAAATTTTTAGTTATTTTCAGTTGTTTAGGTAATAAAAGCAAGCAAATATTATGACAACAAAATAATTGCTTCAAGCGTATTTCCTATTGAAAACCATTTCGAGGTTTGTGTGCGGTGAAGTCATTAGCATTGCCGCTCAAATACGATTAAATGGTTATTGTTGGTACGTTGCTGCTGCTGCAATCGGTGGTCGAAATGTAGTGGTTGCTAAGCTCGTATGTATGTATAAGTAGATAAATGCATGCATGCATAGGCGTGTCCAAATACTAGGTAAAGTGATTGGATATATGTATTTATTTAATTTGTTCTAGCGCAAAAATATTTCGCTTTTGGTTTTATAAAGCGTGATTTATTTTGTGCAGAAATTTGTAAAAAATAAAAAAAATTTCACATTTGGTTTTGTAAAGCGTGCTTAGCTTTGCGCAGAAATTTTTAAAAAATATATATTTTTTTTCTTCAAATGGCATTCAGATAAATGTATTAGTGTACAACTTTACTTCTGCTGTTTTTCGATAGATGGCTGCAGTGGTAAGCGCTAGTCGAAATTGAGGGATCTAAAATATTTTGCAGTAAGCTGTGATTAACAGCTGTAATCTCCATGTGGCATTTGTGAATTTGTGTTTTTTCATAAATTTATTCTCTGTAAAATGTGTCAGTTTTCGTGTCGAATTCTTGTAGTTTGTGGGAAATTTTGATTTTCTACTTCCATTCGAGCAAAACTGCGGTTAAGTCTTCGCGAATGCTCTTAAACATTTACGGCAATGTTAAAATTAATGAGAAAATGCTTCGTGCGTGGCAACGAATGCTTCATAAGCAGCAGAATTGAATTTTGTATAATTGATTGCTTGTCATGTCAAGGGACGGATATTCCTTACCCATATTGAACATTTATCAAATAAGACAACAGCTTTTAAAATTAGAAAAGAAAGACGTGAAATTTCGGTAACAAGTGAAGAAAGCCTGCTAAAAATAGAGGAGTAATTTAACAGAAATAAATACAATAAAAAAAAAAATTTTAATTTGATCACAACAACGCCCTGATACTGATGAGCTTGCCAGGAAGGGGTCCACTGCATTGGTTTCAGAGATCTTCCATCCGGTCATCAGCATCACCCTGACTGTTGTTAAAGAGGAATTGCTCAACTTATTTCTCAAGAAAGCACAGATCAGATGGAGCTCCATTTCCTCGTGTGGTATTCCGAAAATCCTATGACTCCAAAACAGTAGAAGCAGAACGCATACAGTCCAAGACATTCGATTTCCAAGTTGTACTTACCGGTCATTGGACGATCGGCGTTCACGCACAAAAGCTGGGTTTACCACTTAATTCCCATTGCAGAAGCTAAGGGGGCCCTTCAGAGAAAAGAATAATGAGCATTTTCTATGTAAATATTGGCAGCCAAGCGATTAAGGTCACTTCCAGGGTGCTCCTTTCTTTGACAGTCTGGGGCAGTGCGCCAATCTAAGTCCCATCAAACTAGTCCATTACATTGGCTCTGCCCGTTTAAGGTCTCAAAATGGTATCAAACGAATTGCATTTGAAAAAACCCACGTCACGTTAATTGGTTAATTTTTGAAATGAAAATGGGGAGGAAACACGTTTCCAAGAATGCCTTAGAAGTTTAAACCGGTCAAGATTTATTAGAGTTTTCAAAGGTTTCTTAAACCTACTTTCCAAAAAAAAAATCAAAAATAGGATTAAAAATCTCCTTATTCTGATTTTGATGAAAAAGGGTTAAACATTTCAATGCAGACCTTTTAAAATAAAATATTTCTGTTAAAGGAGGTATATTAAAAAAGAAACATAGCTTTAAAAACTAACTTTATTTATAAAAAAACGAATTCTGATGTCCCCCAATTTGGGTCGAACGAAAAATCCCACTTTGACCCATTTAGAGTGCTCCAATCGAGTCCAAATGTATGACCGACCCCCACTAACTTTGGACGGCCGATCCACCCATGCCAGTGGCACACCCCCTGGAACTCCCCTGGGGGGTTCCCCATACAATCATTTCAAAATATCACCATTTTTGGCCTTAACATGAGAAAAGAAAGTAAAAAGTTCGACCCATATTGGGGGACATCAGAATTCGTTTTAGAGGTATGGTTTCTTCGGCAAAGTTTCTTATTTTGATCCCTAGAATATGACTTTCGCAGAACAATGGGCGATTTTTTTGCCTCCCCACAAAAGGCACTAAAAGTTCGACCCAAATTGGGGGACATCAGAATTCGTTTTAGAGGTATGGTTCCTTCGGCAAAGTTTCTTATTTTGATCCCTAGAATATGATTTTCACAGAACAATTGGCGATTTTTTTGCCTCCCCACAAATCGACCCGGCCTAATGTACACGTATGTATCAGCACTCACCATGCCAATCTCAGTCTTGAAAATATATTGCAAATTGCTTTTTTGCAGTGAAAAAGTATCATTTATTATTTAAATTTTCTTTCTTAAAAACTTATTATTATTTTATTTTCTGCAAAAAATATTCCAATACATAATTAAAATACAAAAATTATGCTAATGAGCAGTAAGAATTTCATAATATTATATTATGACTGAATATACGGCATTATTATCAACTCTCATTATTATCAACTCACCGTTACCCATTGCACAACGCGCCATAATTCACTCAATAACATTTCACCAAGTTGTGTTAAGCAAGGCATGATAGTACCTGCTGTTATATTATGTGCACGTACATATACGAGTACGAACAGATACATTACATTCACTCTCACTTTTCGGTAACAGCTAACAGAGTGAGAGTATTTCACTTTGGTGAATGTTAGTAAATATTTATTACCTCGTGCGTGTGCATAACATTGCGAGTTAATGTGTCAACTGAAATCAACACCAAAACTTGTAAGTCTCCCCTCTTTCCAACATCTGTGCAAGGCCTACCAAAGCTGTCGAGCGGCCAGTTAAAATGCATACAAAAACCTATAAAAGTTATGAAAGTATTTGTGTTGGATATTAAATAAATTAAAGACAAAAATCAACACTGCCGACTTCAGTGCTCCAATTTTGAAGCTGTCATTTTATTTGCTTATTTGCTTCTTTCATTTATTTCTAAATAAATATTATCTCATGTCAAATATGAAAAAGAAGATATTTTCCTTTCTTTTAATTGAGTAACACTTGTTGCTTGCACTTACCATAGCTCTTGACGGCTGTGTTGGGTAAGCTGTTGTTGTTCAAAGGCGACGAAGAAGGTACTCGAATGGCATAATTTTGCAACACTTCTCATTTCTATTCAAGTGGGCAACTTCGAGCTTACTGAAGCCGTTTTTCGCATAGTGTCTGCGCCATATGGCATTTTTCAGATTTGATTTTTTCTTTTTCATTTCATTTTTTCCATTCACGGCATTTTTCAAATGATGTAAGAATAATTTTATAAAATGGTATATTAATTGTAAAGCGATGCGGGATAAGTATTTTAAGTGAGTGTGAAAAAATAATCTCTTGGCCGCCGCCGTTGCCGAATGGACTGGTGCATGAGTACCATTCGGAATTCAGAGAGAACGTGGGTTCGAATTTCGGTGACACACCAAAATCAAGGGGACAGTTTTTCTAATAGCGGTCACCCCTGGGCAGGCAATGGTAGGCCTCCGAGCGCATTTCTGCCATGAAAAAGCTTATCATAAAAAGTATTTGCCATTCGGAGTCGGCTTGAAACTATAGGTCCCTCCATTAGTGGAACAATATCAAGACGCACACCACAAATAGAGTTCCTCCGCCAAATACCCAAAAAGGGTGTACGCGCCAATTTGTATATACCTCTGGAACCAATTTGCCATAACTTCACTGTCCACCTTCTGTGCAGAAGTGACTCGAAATCACAGAGAGCTCAAAAATGAACAGTTGAATAAAAACTGGCGTCGTCGCTCAGCAGCTCTTTTGAAGAGAAACAACGAATGTTGCATACTAAGCGTCTATCCCTACTCAGTTCCAGGTTTTTGGGTAAATGAGCGTACAGACAAGTGCGGGAAGAACGAGTTTGATGAAGGAATTGAGGAATCGGATCCAAGAAGCCAAGCTTAGTTTCCTTTTTTGAAAAAGTGTCAGGAAGGCCAGTGTAGCTACTAAAATCAGGGAGATTAATCTGGGCACCTGCGGGTTATTGCGTGCACTCGATAAACAAAAAATACGGCATTTTCTTACTTGAAAAAATACGCGTTCTTGCCCAAAAGTGTACAAATAAACTTGAAAACTTTAAATGTATCCGAAATCTACATGAGAAATATCTATGTATACTACAAAATAACAATATACAATGCCATTATAAAGCCAACGTGGATGCACGGTGTACAGCTTTTAGTCACTAATTGTTGTCGTTGTTGATGTTGCAGGAGCATAAACATTTCCTCTTCATGTATGGTGAATGCTGCTAGAGTGACCGTCTTTGGCCGAATATCAATACCGGTCGTTTCGGTAACGTAGCATCGACTGTCGTGGGAAAAAAGCACTGCCTATTCCATTAGTATTGATGTCAAAAGGATACAATACAAGGTACTATATCGGCAACGTACAAGGAAAAAATATCGGCAGCGTACCACGAGCATACACAGAGATCTTCAAATACCCATGGTAAATGACGAAATGAGCAAATAGCAGCAAAAAATATCTAAAAGAATTGCAGGCCCACCCGATTACTTTTGCTACTGCTCTCGTACACACAATCGGTATGCCACCTCTACAATGAAAAGGTCACGCCACGTTAATTGATGATACGTAGGCAAAAACGAGCCCACCAAAAGGCTAACAAGCAGATAAACTAGATTAAGATTTAGGAGCGTACTTTAAAAGTGATTCAGTAAATAAAACCACTAAAAATCCATTTTGTTATCACATCCCCGCTGCCAACAAATACTGGGTTGCCCATATTCGACGGACCCATGTGTTTCTTTTTTAAATCAAAGATAAATACAATTTTTTTGATGTCGACGATAATAATCATTTTATTTGGTTCAAGTAGATTTGTTGACATTACTTTTTGAATATGATATCCTCAAATGCCGCCTTGAGCCTGTACGGCGTATTGTACCCGTTTTGCAGCATTTTCCATAGTTTTAGCTAACATTTCGGCTGGAATAGCGCCTATTTCCTCACAGATGTTGTTTTTGAGCTCTTCTATGGTCTTTGGCTTATTAATATAAACCTTTGATTTTAAATATTCCCACAAGAAGAAGTCAGGTGGCGTTAGGCTAGTCAAAATCGCCATTTTTCGACATCAAACGACGAGGAAACAATTTCTTCAAAAAATCGATTGTGGTGCGAGCTGTGTGTGGTGGAGCGCCGTCTTGTTGAAACCAAAACTGCCTCATACGCTTTCGATGAATAATTGGCATCACAATTTTCTTCTTTTCTTTTTCTTCTTCTTTTCACAATTGACTTATTTTGTTGAATGCAAATTTCAAGAATTTGGGAGCGCTCACGAGGCGTGTACTGTTCCATGGTAAAAATCTGCTTGGACTGACGCTTCCAACGCGGTATGTCATTAAGCGATCTGACGTCTCCGTCAAAAGATACAGGGTTGCCAGATGGGTCCGTCGAATATGAGCAAACCGTATTTGCGATTATTTCTTTAAGACTATATTCAGTCTGTGCGGTTGAGAAACCTTATAGGGTTGTTAACGTCTATGCCGACCAGCTGTTCGAGGTTTTGAAAAAGCGGTATGCCAAAGGTTAACATCCTCGCCTTCCATAGGGTAGGGCATTCCCAGAGGAAGCGGAACATAGTTTCCTTTTTCTCCTGTAGATTGCAACTTTGGCAATGTACATATATTGTAAGGGAAGTGTATATTGATGGCATTTCCCCAACTTGCCAGTTCGTCCGCTTTTCCATGTTCTACCATGTTCCGATGCCCCGGGACCCATATTAAGATTACTTTACGGCTTACGCTCAAGGTGGTAAGGCTATTTCTGCTTTGTCCCACCAGTTTAGGGGTTGTTTTAACTGAATCCCGTGCCTAGATTGCAGCTTGACTATCCGAAAGAATAGCGATATTGCACATAAAAGAGAAGTCGACGATTAGTAGGATATTACCAATAATTCCGCCTGGAAGACACTGCACAGATTTTTTAATTCTAAGTCTATGAGAATATATAATATAACAGCTTCAACACCACAATCCATTTTTGAACCATCTGTGTAGATTGAGGTCTCCCAGTTTTATAGTGAGAATCCGTCACTCCATTCCTCCCGAAATGCTAAGAGAGTAGCAAAATTTCTGTTGAATGTTACCGTTGAGACGATGTACTCAGTTCTCTCCGAGGTGAACTGAGTTTGTCGCAATAATAGACTGGCATGACCAAAAGTTTTTTACTTCCAGCGACCCGCTTCATTTAATCCAAATGCACTCATGGTTGCCATTTTCTCGATATGGATATCTGCCGGAATTACATGTGTCTATGCGTTAAGAGCCTCTCTAGGACATGATCTATTTGCACCGACCGTTATTACCCGCGGGGATCTTTGTATTCTGCCACGTCATTTCATAGCTGCAAATAGCTTTCCACCAAACTACCGATTTGTATGGTGGAATTGGACGCATAACCACTTTATACATTCATAATCTGTACTTAGGTTAAAGACCCCATTTTCTTTCAAGCATACGTTTGCAGCTTACATAAAAATTTCTGCTTTTCGTACCTGCATTTGCCTGCTTGCCTTTCCGTGTACTAAAAAAATTGTTTTCTCTTTAGTCTCTTAAGAAAGAATATGACATATGGTTTCTCTCGGGTATTCTTACGGTTCATCCATTTGTTGATCACACGCACGTGAGGTGCCATGCCTCGCTTAACGAACTCCTATGAAAGCTGTGGAGCCCATGGTGAAAAGATTTTTAATGGTGGTGTGGCCAATATCAGACCGTTAGCCGGCTCTCAGAGAGTTTGACAGAATCAGCCAAGAGGCTGACGTAGGGGTAATGAATCGGTTTGTTTGCGAAAAACGAAGAATGTGTTAGTGATACACAAAAAAATTAGCACAATGTCACTTCGTTGCCATCCGAACTACGACTGATTGGACGAGTTCGACACATATTCAGTTTGAACGAGTGTGTGATTACATGTTACATGATTGTGCAGAATGCCGAAATCTGCGGCTGACGATAAGATTGTGTTAGTGATATATGAAAAAAAAAATCAACTCAGTTTCCACTTGTGTTGTTTCGTTGCCATCTGATTGGATGACAGAATGGTCGTGTGTGAGAATGCATGTGACTTGATCGTATAGAATTCGGCTGGCGAATCGCCCGCGCACCGTGGCTGCCGAATTTCCCCTCACAATATTGTTTTTCACCACAGTTATTAGTCAAACCTGGTAAATCTATCATCCTTGAAAAAAGTGAAGTTCATTGCACATAACCAGCAGTTTGAACCACGCATTTAAGATTTCAGAGTAATCACTTCTTTTATGAATGAGAGATGATTGGAGATGAAGAATTGGGAGAGTTCCACGTCATGTAAGGATAAGACGGAGACATTTTTTTATGTACCATAGTGAGTAAAATATTTCTAAAGAGCAAGCAGGCTGGCAGCTAAAATTTTTAGAGGTATACTACCTAGCAGACCGTTATTCGGCTCTGAGCAAATTTGACAGATATGCCGACGTCATTCGTTTTTCGTGTTTCACAAAATTTAGCTTTAGCTTAGTGATACGACGTAGAGTCCAAAGTTCCCCTCAAAATTTTCTTTTCACCATACCTAACGACCAAACCTTGCATATATTATATCATCCTTGGTCCTAACAACTACTGATTGGACGAGTGTGTGAATACATGTGAAATGATCATACAGAATTCGGCAGGCGAATCACCCGCGCACCGTGGCTGCCGAATTTCCCCTCACAATTTTGTTTATCACCACAGTTATTGGCGAAACCTGGTAAGTCAATCATATTTGGCAGAGCCTAAAAAAAGAAGCAGAAGTTCATTACACATGAGCAGCAGTTTCCGATTTCTAGGTAATCTCTTCTTCTATGAAAGAGAGGTGATTCAACAAAATTCGAGAGTTTCAGGCTATCTGGGGAAAAACGGGGACATTTTTTTTAAGTATCATAGTGAGTGAAATCTTTTTTATGAGCAGCCTGCCTATAAGTTAGGTTAGGGATAAGACTTTTTCATTAACTACGTTTACCTGCCTACTTCTGTTTATCTACCGCTTAAATTACTTACTTGCACTTTTGCACTGCAACAATAACATTTTGCTGGATTTTTTTTTTTTCTTTTTCTTTGCTCAAGTTTCTTCGACATGATTTTGCTTTTTAAGCAACTAATTATTTCTGCGCTCATAAAGTACCCACTTCTTTGTACACCTTCGCTTTTTTTCATATTTATTAGCATGTCTATCTGTATGTCTCTCTCTGTCTGCGTCCACGTGTTGTTGATGTCTTCTTTGCCGAACAACGCGTCATCGTGTGTGGGAAGCAAGCAAGGCGCATACGAGTACTGCTGCATTGTGCACGTAATACAGGCGAGCATTGTTTTTGGCTTTGTTTGTTTTTTTGACTTGTGGTTGGCTTTTCGACTTCTTGTGGTGTTTTCTCAGCTTCGACAAACAGTATTTCTTTTTAACTTAACTTACAAAGAAAGTGAATTACGCAAACAAAGCAAGGCAACCTGTGCAAAAAATGTTCGTTGAAGCTTTGAGACTTTTCGCGCAATTGTGCTTCGTTTCCAGTTGGCATTTGTTTTGTGCAATTTTTGTTTTAATTTTTTTCATTTTTTTTATTTTCCTTTCAATTATTTTATTTGGCAGATATTTAAGCGCTTGCATGCATTTTTTTCTTATTTCTTGTATTTAAACGTTTTTGCTGCTGCTGCTGTTTGTTTGATAGTTTTTGTTTTTAGGCAAAAAACTTTGCTATGTTTGTTGCCAACCAATGTACTACGAATTATCGTATGTGTGCTTGTGTGTGTGTTTGTGTCTGTGCTCAACATACGTGCCCGTTAAAAGAGGTTACAATTTTATTGGCCAAATTTTCTCTTTTGTTGGGTTTGCATCTGAGTTTTAAGTTCAATTGGTTTTTTATAGCTTTGGGAGGTAAAATCTTTTCAGCAGCACTCAACTGTAAATAAAATACAATATACAAGTAATAAATAGTATATACATACATACATACATACGAGTATATGTAGTACATATGTATGTACCCAAATTTAATTTAAAATAATATCTTACAGCTCTTTTTGAGTCTGCCTACCTTTCTGCTCGAATCCGTCTAAATCGTCTTTTATTCTTTCATCTTCCATTGCAGTTGTTCCTCCAGCATGTACCACGCGCGACAGCAGGCCCCAAGTGGCCAACTCTTGCGCTGCACGAAAATGTCTAACAGCAGACGATACAGCCGCCTCTGGTTCAACAGCTTTGCAATATTAATTTGCCTGCTGTGTAGTGGCCTTGCGAGCACAAATGCCGGTAAGTGAAGTGAAAATAAATTTAAAAACAATTTGCGCTATAGATATAGATATACAGGGTGGGCCATTTAAAGTTTGAAGCTTCAACTACTGACTGTTTAAAATGTGAGAATAAAAAAACATAAAAAATTGTATATTATTAAAACAGAAAGTTACGTTAACATCTGGATTTTATGAAATGCGTCGAGTTACGCTAAAACAGTTTTGGGAAATATTAAAAATTTACTAGAAAAATGGTAAATTACCTTCCAGAACTGCAAGAAAATCATTTCTTTTAAAAAATCATTTTTCCAAAGGAACTCATTTCCACTTCGCAGTCTACTCCAATAAGTAAAACTCTCGAATCTGCTTCATACAGCTGACTGCTGAGCAGCCAATCGAACAGCTGCGATTTGACTTCGTTATAAAGGGTGGTCAATTTAGAGGATTGATTGAACAATCTTTTTTACTGTTGTGCAGAACCATTCATGACATTTATTTTCTAAATATAATTCCTTTCAAATGTTGGCCACAAATGCGTCATAATTCGACCATCTGTAAACACCTATTTTGAATGACTCGCTGGAAGACTTTGATCGGTATCTCGTGAGCAACTTTAGTAATCTTGGCTTCCAATACCTCAATCGAAGTAGGTTTATGTACAAAGCATTTATGCTTTACATACCCGCACAAATAAAAATCCAAAGGTGTGATATCACACGATCTTGGTGGCCAATCCACTGGTCCGAGACGAGAGATAAATTGCTCACCGAAGCAACGACGAGTAAGTCCATTGTTTCACTTGTTGTATGACAAGTAGCGCCGTCTTGTTGGAATCAAACGTTGTGGAGATCACAAATTTCAATTTGCGGCTTCAAAAAGCCGTTTATCATTGCGCGACAGCGTTCGCCGATCACTGTTACATGGGCGCCAGCTTCGTCTTTGAAGAACTATGCGCCGATGATTCCTCCAGCCTATAAGCCGCATCAAGCGGTTGTTTTCAATGGATGTAATGGCTGTTCTTGAATGACTTCGGATTGATCTTCAGCCCAAATATAGAAATTTTTCTTATTGACGTAGCCATTAATCCAAAAATGAGCCTCGCCGCTGATCGCCATAAGTTGGCCTGAGCGCGCGATGCACACTTTTCACAGAGCATCGATTTTCGTAATAAAATTGTAGGATTTAAAAACGTTGTTGTGGCGTTAGTCATTTCATGATGAAATTTTGATGAACACTGAAAGAAATCATGTATTTAGTTTGACAGTATTCATACGTGCTCTGTCAAAAAAACGCTATTGGAAAAATTACCTCCAATCTGATCACCCTTTACTACTGCGCAGGTCGTTTGAAAAGTTCCTTTAAAAACAGAAACGACTTAATTGTTTGGGCTAAACATTTTCTATTTTGCGACCCTGTTTCGATAGTCGCCTTTTAACCTTATACACTTCGTCCAACGCTGCTCTAGTTTGTTGATCCCTTTCAATTAATAGGACTTGTCCAAGTCTGAAAAATAGCCACTCATTTCTGCAATCCCCACTTCGTTTGAATAAAATCTTTTTCCCATGAGCCATCTCGTTAAATTCGGGAATAAATAATAGTACGCGGGAATCGAGGGAGCCAAGTCTGGAAAATAGGAAGAATGTGAAACGCGTTGGAACCCTATTTGCACTATTTTTGTGATCACAACTGCCGAGGCGTGAGCTAGTGCGTTGTCGTGATAGAGAACAAAAATCTCTCGACTACGCGATTCAAACGAATGCCAAACACAAAGAAATAAGCCGAACTGGCTGAAACTTTCTCTCTCTTCCAAGAGATGCTACTAAGTAAACATCTCCCCGATACGCGGCAGTAGTGACATCTCTCTCACTTTGCAACGACTTTTCAAACGACTCTCGTATTTGGGGGGAGCTTTTAAAGATAAATCTTACGCAAATCATTCAGCAACGATTTGCGCTGCAAGAGCAAAATTCGTGCAACTATCGATCAAATACGAGTGCCGCTCCGTAAAGTCGAAAATGTGCTAAAAAAATTGGATTCTTAAGATATATCGGCTAATTTAAGATCAACCTGGAAGTTATTTGAATGAGATTTGAATTAAAAACAGAGATTTGGTACTTTGAAAACACTGATTGAAAAAAAAAACATTCATTTCTTACTAGAAGTTATTTGAAGTTCAAAAGTCAGATAGCCCACCCTGTATATACCTATAAACGTTTTATACCAACTACCTAAATACAACTGTGCTCACAATAATAGCAGCTATTTTGACTATTTATTTATTTTTAGATTTTTTTTTTGTTATAATTTTATTTTATTTTATTTGTTTTCATAATTTTTTCTTTATTTTTTTATTTTAATTTTTATTTTTTTTTATTTTTATACTTTTATTTTTTTATTATATTTTTTTATATTTACTTTTATAATTTTTTTTTATTTATTTATTTTTTCTTTACTTTTTTATAATTTTTTATTTTACTTTTTTTTATTATTTTTTATTTTTTTTTATTTTTTTACATTTTACTTATTTTTATATATTAATTTTTTCTTTATTTCCTTAAGTTAGTATAGATTTTTGTTTCTACATTTTACTTATTTCAAATTTTTTTTATTTTTGTAATTTTTCTTTATTTTCTCCATTTTTATAATTATTTATTTTATTCACTTTTATAATTTAAAATTTTCAAACTATGCATAAAATTAAAAAAAAATCACAACTAATTACCAAAATTTCCAAACTTTTTAAACAGAATTTTTAGAAAAATTTTAGGTATTCAATTTCATAGCCCACTTCATTTTGGTATAGTATTGCGCCATCTTAAAGGGGCTTGAAATTCGCCTTTATTTTTTAAATGTCTTTCTAGTGTCGGTCTGGTGGATTTTTTCCACATAAAAACAATTTGAAAAATCGTTATTGTGAAGAAGCTGTACAAAAGCGTAGACAAAAAAATTAACAAAATGTAATTCCTGCTCTTTATTCTTCTGGAAATTTTTACCAAAAGGTTTGAAATTTTGCTGTAAACTTGAAAAAATTTTTTAATTCAATATAAAGCTTGAAACTCTTAGTTATATTTGTTGTAGCATGAACCGAAGTGCCTTAAGAA
Source organism: Anastrepha obliqua (assembly GCF_027943255.1). NCBI lineage: Eukaryota > Metazoa > Arthropoda > Insecta > Diptera > Tephritidae > Anastrepha > Anastrepha obliqua. The sequence continues at coordinate 111,922,088 of NC_072896.1, read as the reverse complement.
AGTGTGCCAGACTCGCTTGACTCACTTCCAAAAAGGAAAACAGTTCATTTTTTTACCAGCGCTGAGCTGCCAGCCAGCAGCTGAATTGGCTCTGGGATTATCCCCTCTGAACACTTTGACAAACATTTTCATTGATAACCAAAGGGCTTTTAAAGCAATTATGGCTCCTTGGACTAACTCGAAATGTCTGCAACAATGCAGATCCAAAATGGATGAACTCTGCGAAAACGGGCAGATCACTATTTACTGTATACCAGGACACAAAGAGGCAATGAGAGAGCTGCTGAGCTTGCTAAGGCAGTTATTTACTTGCCGAGACTGAGCACGTCAGAAATATATCCATCACTCCCCTTTCTGAAAACAGAACTGAATGAGGAAACGTGAGCTCTGGAAACTCGGTCGATATGGGAACAGTCAACCTCATACAAAACTGCCAAAATTATACTAAAGACTTGGAATACGAAAACTACAAACTTTATTTTATTACTCTCTAGAGAAAACTACAAAATATTGATTGGAGTACTGGCGGGATACTGTCTCACCCCACTAGTCCAGAGCGATGCGTATAATACTAGCAGTGATTGCTTGGCGTGCTTTGAAATATCTATTTTGCCACTGTACAGCTCTTTGTAGGATTCCTATCAGCAAATTTTTCATCCTAGAAAGATATAAAGGGTGAATGGCAGGCTCGCGAAGACGTGCGTTAAGAAATACATAAAATAATGTCTTCGACTCCTAATACATAGCACTAGTAACACAATGGACCGTAAGGAATGGAAAGGACTAAGTGAGATCTTTTTACAGATCAGCCAGCACTGGCTAACCTAACTGGAAATTAGCCCGATAAAAAATTTCAAGGGTTTCAATAACAAATTTGTTGAAAAATAAAACCAAAGCAAATACAAAAAAAAACGTATGCACTTGATTTTTTCAAGTTAAAAATATCTGTTTTATTTTTGTGAAAAAAACGCGGTTGGATTAATTTGGGGAGAAACGTAAAGAAATCTTTTGATAGCAAACTTTTATTTTTATTTGACAAAATAAGCTTACTTAAGGGTTCATGCCATTAACTGACACATTTTTTAATACACTTTGATATGCATTATATTTTCATTAAACATTTTATTTAAAAATAATATTTTTATTAAAAATTTATATTTTTATTTCAAGTTTATTTTAAGAAGTTGAATAAAACATAAATAAATAGCCACAACTTTGCAATACGTCGCGCTGCTTTTATTGTGAACACAAGTGTAGGTATGTCGGTATGTGCGTTCGCATACTCCCTGTGGTACAACAACAAAATTGCACACCCATTTTGCATATCACTCACTCACATAAAGGTACAGTAATCACGAGAACTAATGCGCGATAGCCACATATGTCTGTATGTGCGTATGTAACGTAATCACTCACTTGCAGTTCACGACCTGTCAATGAAGTGTCAATTGCACACAACAAATTGCTGTTCGTGTCCGTGCCGTTTTGTATCGTGCGCTAGTCGCCGACTTGGCACAATTAAAAGCACATCAATTAGATAAGTTAGCAGCTGACAATTTACATTGGAGGCATTCGAGCTAGAGCAGCTGTCGCTGTGCATGCTGTTGTTGCTATTGTAGCTGTCATTCGCTCGATTGACGGCACGTGCTGCCAGTGAATGTGGCTTCCTCAATAGGAGATGATTTTCTTTTGAAGTTGGTAAACTCAAATACGAACTATTTACTTTTCTTTGTTTTTCTTTTCAATTTGATAATTTTATTATTACTTGACAATCAATCATATTTGACAGTTTGAGATGTCACTTGAGCGTTTAACACCAAGTGCGGTTTGGTGGCTAGTTTTAGTATTTTTAAATCACTTTTCATAAAACGATGTATACAAATAAAGCGAACTGCTTGCAGGTTATCTTAAAAAAGTTTAAGGAAGGTTAGCTCCTAAAAACTTTATTTTATTTTGACAGTTGTGGTGCTTCCGCAATCGCAGAGGTCTGTAAATTACTTACAATTTCCAACAAATTGGTATTAAAATATTTTTTTAACACAAGAAACGTTTTTGAGACAGCTCTAATCTAGTCCCAATTTTTTGCGCGCATTTTCGAACAGCCCATGCAAATGAGCAGCGAATACTCCCACACCTGATCGATGCTCCTTACTCGAACATTTTCAAACGTGAGCTCGCAATATATCGAGCTTTCTCAAGTAATACGTGCAAGTATATCGTCCCCTTTCTGTGTTAATCTCGTAATTTTATTTTTCTCGAAATTGGGATTTTTAGTGAAAAACACTCCTTAGCACTCCTGTTACGTAAAACAAAACATACAATGTTCATAATGATTATAGAATTTTTTTCAGAGCGTTTCGATTTTTCTCGTATCTACATGTTCGAATTCAAAAACCTCGTATCTACTATAAGTATCGTCAAAACGTCATAAAACTTTTCATAGAAGTTAAGTAACTCTAAACATTTTTATCGATTTACTGAAAATTATGATTTTGTAGATACTAGGTTAACACAGAAAGGGGACGAATATCTTTTATTATTTTGAATTTTTTGTCCAGTTTTTTTTTTTTATTTTACAACTTATTTATACTCGTCTAACGTCGTTGGAAAGCCAAAGAAATGCTAAGAAAAAAATTTACAATTTTTGTTTAGCTCGAAAATTTCGAACAAATATTTGAACAGTTGAGCAATGGAGTAGTATCGAGCTACTTGCACTACTCGATACCCGGATATCTGGAGCTCTACTTTGATCAAAATGTTTTTGGCATAAAGAGTTGCCATGTAACCAAATAAGTAACGTTTTTGGTTAACCTTTTCAAGCTACAATTGGCTTGTATCCTCAATGAAAACTTTTACTCAATTAAATACCGCCGGTGACAATGGCTCTGCCGTAGTAAAACTTATCAAGATGTATATCGGCACTAAAAGAGGGCTAGTCATCCATAAGCCCGCTTGGCTATTTTACTTTATATTAACGTGCAACTCACACGCCATTCCTTTACATTCACTGAAAGTCTTCAACTTATTTGCCATTTTAATATTAAGTTCGCTACTCTTCACCATCTCGTTTTCCTACGCCTATTCAGTCATTCATTCCCTCATTTATTCATTCATTCATTCATTCATTCATTTATCTACTAATGTGTGAAAGGCATTGAAAATGCACATCATAATTTCAATTATACGCAAACAAAAGACAACACTTGTCACTGCGCAGAGGTGCAAAAGTGTTGCCGCTTTTGTTTGCCGTTTGTTGGGCTGCTTGCATTCGCTTGCCAACGAGCGCGGATATCCCTGGTGGATGGGTGGGCGCATGTCTATTTACATATGAAAGTAGAAATGTTCAAATGCGCGGATGTGAATGAAGGAATGCTTGTCTCTGCTATTCATAATGCACGGAATGCATGACATTTAAAATCTCTTGCATGTATCCGCTGACAGAGTTGCCACCAGGGGAACAATTATTAATTAATGATGTATTGTGGCGATATTTTTATGTATAGCTGCATTTTTGTATGGGCAAAAATAGATGAAGTGCATTCTGAACTCCTTGCTATCAGAGTTTGGTTTTGTAGCGTAAATGCTCCAGATCATCGCCTTCGCTCAAAGAAAATTAAATAAAAGGTGAAACTAGATATACTTACATAAGTAAATACTAAGTTCAATACGGATCGTATTGATTCGATGACGTTCTTAAAAACCAGAAAAGCAAATTTTTGTCAAAAAAGTGAGATTGAGCACTTCTCTTTCGTTCATTCTGACTCCGTATTTGACTAACAGCCGAATTAATTGCCTGTATTTGAACAGAGATTGTCACAATCGGATCGCCCATCTTGCCGGAACGGACAACTGTCGGCAGCTCTCTATTCTTGATGCACGGCAAGTCCAGTACAACAACTATGCAGGAAACATGCAATACAGAACAGCTGCTTAGTGTGGATACGGGAAAACACAGATGCTATAGGTTTTAAATTCTTAAGTGATATGTATTTCTAAGTGCATTGTTTGGATGAATCATATTTTAATAGGCTATTTAGTAATAGAATTCCAGCTAGACGTGAGTGGTTAGGTTAGGTTGAAGCGGCTGCCCTGTGGGACACACTCAGCTTCATAGCCCATTGTGATGCCGCTTGCGGAACTTTTCCCTATTTCCCCTAAAACCAGTGTGTGCTTTTACAAAATTTTTGAATATCTCTATTTCCATAGTACTGAGATCTTCCAACTCCCTAAAATCGAAAATCTACGTCTGGATAGAGTAGGACAATGGTACGGAAGGGCCGAGATTGTCACTTCCTCCTACTCATCTAGACAACTTCTACAGAAGTCATGTGTTTGCACACCCATCCTCTGGTCGTGCCTATCTGTTAGACAGTGTCCTGTTATAACTGAGATCAGTGTGCTAAGACTGTGCTTGTTTTGGCTTAGCAGAGATTCTGTGCGTTTAGCCTTGAGAGTCGGCCACAATTGTCGGGCGATTCGGCAGGTGGTTTCATTACGTCATCTTTCGTTCGCTGTTCTTACGATTTTTTCAATAATAAGTAGCTACTTGACTGGAAGGGTATGCACATGTGATTGTCTCTGTGCTCTTCAGTCAACTTGGTGCCAAGTTTCGTTAGTTCATCAGCTCTACAGATATCCTCAATGTCGCGATAGCGAGGAACTTTTCTTACCTTTAGGTAAAATGTCTCAGCCATTTCGTTAAGCGACGTGTGACATTTCATGGCTACCTTGGAGGTTTTTGATTGTTTTGAGAGGGTTTTTTCCCCGCCTGATTATCAGTGAAAATGTAGATATCATTTCCGGATATCGCATCACACTCTACCAATGTCGCTTCTTTCATTACACTTTCACTACAGTAGTCGGTGAGCCAAAACTGAAGGAGATCCCAGATGTTCAGAGTATTCACTTTCGCCCACTCTGCCCTCGAGTTTTGAGCCGTCTGTGTATACATGGATGGAGTCGCCCTGTCTTACATCGTCCCAAGACGGGAGTGGGATAACAGTATAAATAAAATAAATAATTGGCGCGTACACTTCTGTTACTTGTATGGCCGAGCTCGTCCTCCTATTTGTGGTGTGCGTCTTGTTGTTGTTCCACAAATGGACTTACAGTTATAAGCCGACTCCGAACGGCAAATGATTTTTATGAGGAGCTTTTTCATGGCAGAAATACACTCGAACGTGTGCCATTGCCTGCCATTGATGTTTATGCACGGAAATTCGAACTACGAGCTCTTCCGAATAATAGTCACGTACCAAACCATTCAACTACGGTGCCGCTGACAATATACCTGGTCGAAAAAACTGCTTACAGTTATTTACTGATGAGCTCAAAGTTTGAAGATAATGTTGGCTTTGGTGTCTACTGTAAGAATCAAAAAGTAAGCGATACGGCTCGTCTTCCCATTCACTGTAGCGTATTTCAGGTTTCTCTTAACGAGATCGCGGAATATTTCCACATCCGTTTGGTATGGCTGCCAGTGAGAGAGAGCACTATCAGTCGCCTCCTTCTTGGTATGCAGATTTTAGGTACACCTCTCTAAACCTGCAAACTGTGCGATACAATTAGCATGGCCACTTCAACCAACACGAGATGGGTTGATAGTCGTGCTACCATATTATTTTTTCCTGCTATACACAATTGATTTCCCGTGCAAATGTAAAACATGTGGCAACGCTTTAACGCGAACTGTCGAATATGAAGACAAAGCCCGATGAGAAACTATTAGGGCTGCTGTAGTCGTGATTAGAAGCTAAGTAACTACCTCTAAGTTTCTATGAAAACCAGGTTAAGTCTAAGCCTTGACTAACAAAGGTCTAACTAATGAAAGAAAATCTACGTTCGGTCCAATGAGAGAGTGGGCATTGAAAGGTCTTGTCACATGTCTCTATTGCACAATTAAGTATTGAAGCAACCCTGAACTCATTGAAATTAAGAGCCTTAATGAATGTACGTTATATTTTTTATCTTTTTCTCAGCTAAAGTGAAATTTTCTAAAATTCTGCAGTAGAACTTTTCATAGAAATTTAATAGTCTGTGGGTTTTTGTTAGCATCTGAACCAATCGGGAGACATTTCTTAGTACACTTTCCTAATAGACTCCTTGAAAACTCCCTGCGCCGCTAACAGCTTGCAACAATCTGGCAGCATGCAACTGCTCAACATAACAACGACATCCCGTGTTAATCTCATCCCTTTGACAATGTGCCGCGTGAGAAAGGTAAACGTGCTTGAGGTCATAATATTTACGTAGTGCTGCGGCGTGCAAACTACGCGGATGTATGAATATGAATTTGTAAGCAATGTGCATGTATGCGTGAAGCGTTTTCTTATTCATATCCACTTGCACCGAGAAAATATCTACGTACGTGTGTAAGTGCATCCGCGTACATTTCTCTGTATGCCAGGAGGATTCTGGTGCCGCAGAAGAGGATGAGCTTAAGTAAATACTTATGTGAGAAAATTTGCAAAAACAAAAACACTAGAAAACTGGCGAAGGTGGAGCAGACGCAGCAATACTTCAGGCTGTAGCCAAAAAAACATGCCGACACTCTCACTGTACGAATGTTGCACGAATATAAGTTTTTTACCAATGGAAATGTGCATATTCTACAGATCCAGCAGACAATCAGGAGTGGAAGGAAAAATCTGTGAATGCTTTTTGTTCTGTTTCTTGGTATTTTTGGCTTTAACAAGCAAATCTACTTGAGTCTATCCTCGTTTGTACAGGGTGTTGCTAAAAGGTCGCATATTTTCTTTTATAAATAAAAAACAACGAAATTTTTCGTAATATTTTTTTTCTATTTAATTTATTTTTTTTATTTTATTATTTTTACAAATAATCACTAACAAATGACAAAATGGTAGCACCTTCAATATTTTGGCTAATTTCGACTCCTTTTCTAATGAACATTAAATTTTTATATAAAAGTAAAACTCATCTGCAGGCGAGATATATCGTGCGCAGTACGGCAGTAAGGCTGAACACTGTGGTCAAACACGGACTAGGGTCACGGTAAAATCCTGGATGGTATTTTGGTGATTCCCGGACCCGTGGACTATGTATTTCCGTCTATGCTTGCCGTTACAACGTTCACGACCCTCCTGTCTTCAAGGGAAGAGTTGGAAAGGAACGATGCAAGAAAGGCCGAGTCCATCCATGTATCCCCAGACGGCTCAAAGCTCGGGAGCAGGGTGGACGGACTGCTATATTTTGGCCATCTGGGGGAACAAGAAAGACCAACGTAAGCGAAATTAAAAATCAAATAAGACAGCTTAATGATAAAAAGATATGATCTAATAAATGGAAAAATTTTAAAAGAGTTACCTGAAATAGCATTGCAATTCATAAGAAATATATTTAATTGCATGTTAAAGACTAAATACTTCTCACGACTATGGAAAATTACTCAAATTACCGCCATACCCAAGCCACGAAAAGATGTCACCAAAACTGCCTCATATCGGCCCATCAGCTTATTGGCAATGCTTTCAAAGGTGAAAGGTGAAAAAAAGTGATACCAAGCCATCAATTCGGATTTAGATGGCAACACTCAACAGTCCAACAAATCCACAGGGTTGCTAACAAAATACTTAACGATATGAATGACAAAAAATATTGTGTAGCTGTATACCTGGACATTGCAAAAGCCTTTGATAAAATTTGGCATAAAGGACTTTTGCATAAGCTCAAACGAATCTTTCACAAAACTACTTTGAAATTTTGAAGAGCTACATAACTGATTGAAAATTTTATATAATATATGAAGACGAATATTCCGATATTCTACCAATGACAGCTAAAGTACCGCAAGGCAGTGTATTAGGTCCTCTTTTATATCTAATATACACCGCAGATGTGCCAACTCCGACAACAGATAATACAATGATAGCAACGTTTGCGGATGATACTGTATTAATGGCATCAAACAATGACGAAAAACTGGGGACCTTTACACTTTAAAAATTAATAAGCAATACAGTAAATTGGTTTGATGAATGGGGTATAGAAGTTAATAGAGACAAAACTATACAAGTTATATATAAAACTAAAAAGACATCAAAATATAATCTTACCTTAAAAAACAACAAAATAAAAATCTGCCCAGCAGTAAAATATCTTGGAATAACTATTGACGAAAAACTAACATGGAAACAGCATATCATTAACAAAAGAAATCAAATCAAGAATAAGTACCGGCAATTAAGTTGGCTAATCGGACGAGCATCACTTTATAATAAGGTGACTATATACGAAACAATTATTACTCCTATCTGGAAATACGGAATAGAAATATGAGGAGCGGCTAAAAACATCATACAGCGAACACAATCCAAAATATTACGAAATATAACAAATGCTGGTTGGTTTATTTCCAATGAAGCCATACATCGTGACTTAAACATGGACACTATCCAAGAAACAATCCCAAAATGTAGCACTAAGCATATCCAGCGACTGTCAGTCCACCAAAACGAACAAATGCGTAAAATAGTACCGGCTGAAAATATCAAACGAAGATTAAAGCGATTCACACCGACTGATCTAACATTAAGATTTACAGTGTAATTACAAAAGAAACAAAAAAAATAATAATAATAATTATAACAGATTCTTCTTACATTGGTAAAAGAACATAATAGACCCTAACTGTACAAAATTTACATATAGTTAATATATAACAGACTGTAATAAATAAAGGGGAGATATAAAAAAAAAAAAAAAGTTTTCGGTACCGCGACTACTGTAGCATCTTTCAGGATGAAGTGATGTCAATAATGAAAGCCGCGACACTGGTACAGTGTGATACGATACCTGGAGATGATGGCCCCTATTATGAGTTGCATTCGATCTTCGATATTCGTTGGTTGTCGAAGATCGAAAATCGAATGTCAATTTGGTATTATGAGCGGTGCAGCCCTGTCGAAATTTTCGTTGAATACCGAATTTAGAGTCGAATGCAATTTTGCTTTCGACTGTGTTGCGTATTGTGGGTAAACTTGTTAAAATGTAAGTTGTTTGCGATTATTTATGGTTTTATAGTAACCAAATAATAAATATATACTAATTTTGTTAATTTTATGCAGGTCGAAAGTCGTGAGGACCAAACAGCAACTAGAAAAACTAGTTGCATTAATGGAAGAGAATCCACAATTTGCAAAAGGGATTTGCAGCAAAGTACATGCAGCAAAAAAGTGGGAAGAATTCACAACGGAGCTGAATTGCTTGGGACCACCAATTAGAACGGCAGCAAAATGGATTAAGGTTAATAATGGTTTTTTTTTTTTGTGTGATGTTTATATAAGTACATTTTTCCCTTGGCAGGTATGGGCTGACATGAAGTCAAAAGCGAAAAAAAAATGTCGCAAAACAAAGCTGAGCTCCGAGCAACAGGTGGGGGCCCTAACAAACTTCAGGGACTTTCAAATACTGAAGAAAGCATAATCGGTTTGCTGCAATTTGATGTCTGCATAAATCCGCCTGGGGTGGAATTTGCCCTGGATACAACTACCAGTGACCAGTTCACAGTTTTGTCCGCGTCAAATCCCAGCCCAGAGCTTCTGGTCCAAAACTATGAGGAAAGTGAAGCCGATTTAAATTTAAATGTTCACGCCAGCAGGAAAACCAGAACAAAAAAAAGTCTCAAAAAGCAGAGAGATTGAGGTTACTGGAGTTGCAGACTGATGGCCAAAAACAATTTTATGAACAAATGATATCTACATTGCACAAAATCAAGCAAAGTGCTGCAGAAACAGCGAAATACTCAAAAAAAAATTAGGAGTTAAAAAAAAAACGCAACCGACGAACTCTTGCAACTAAAACGAGAGAAATTGCGCGTTTACAAAGAAGAAGTTCTGAGGAAGCAACAAGACCGCAGATCAAAACTACAATTAAAAGTAGCGATTTTAGAGATCAAAAAGAAATTTCTATCGAAATAATTTTTATACTTAGTGTTAAGGAAACTGAAGTGATATTTTTGTTTTATATTAGTATAAGGAAAAGACTGTATATATTTAAAGTAGGTTAAACAAATGAATTAATGTTTTTTATTAAAGAAATGAGATTGATTTTGAACTAAATAGCAAATTGAAATACGTGGGAACTGAAATACATATTTTTTTCGAATAACGAATAACTGAATAAAGAAAATTTATAACAAAAATAAAACAGAAACTGTGGCATAAAGGTTTCTATTTAATACTTTTTAGATTTTTTTATAATATTCTAAGAATTTCATTTCTTATGTTTTCTGCTTCTCCCTTATTTGACTCCACTTCAATATCTTCAGCATCATCGTTGGGTATTTGCTATAAAAATGTGCTTTTCTTTGTTGCAGATCAGCCTCTGTGCTACTAAATTTTACCCATCTTTGGCAAATATAATTTTCCAGGACATCTATTATTTCTGATAGCACAACAGACACAGTGGGTTGAGCAAGTCCTATCATACCTTCATTACCAATACTCAATTGGTACGATCCCTGAGCACAAAATCGCAGAACTGTGGCTAGCTTTAAAATATTAGGAATCGATTTGGCTCGGGTGCACTGCTGCAACTGGTTTTCTGTAGTGGACAGTAGGTTCACAAACGCCTCTTTAGATAATCTAAAGTTCTTTAAAAATCTGTAAGGAAATTTCTGTAATATTAAGTACGTCAACACATTTTGAAAATTCTGAACTTACTCAGTGGAAGCCATTTCTAGGGGGTTGGAGGCGTCCCTCAACTGTTTTCTACTTCTAGCTAGTTCCACTAATCTTTCATCGTCCGATGAATCGTCGAACCACAACTCCGTTGTACTCATTTTCACATAAATTACTTTTTTTAACTTTTAAAAATAATGTTAGCAAAGAATTTCAACACAATCGGGTTTTCTTTTATTTTGATTTGCTGTATCAGCTGAGAAAAAATTATCTATTGTAAATGCGTCGAGCGATCGAAATTCACAATAGTCCTATTCTTCAACGAATGAGCACCATAATACCAAATGAAAATTCGTTCGATCAGCACTTTCGACTACAGTCGAAGATCGAATGTTGCTCATAATAGGGGCCGATATCTTAATTTTCACTGGTTATTTTGATTTTTTGCATTTTTTTAAGTCTGGAAACAGATGGAAGTCTCTATAGGCCAAATACGTTGGATACTCTAAAAATTCCAACTTTAGTTCATGGATTTTAATGCTCTTATGACTCGGTGCAGTGTCTCGATGAAAAATATTTTTTTATAGAAACTGGGTATTTTTCCACGAACTTTTTCATTCAGCTGGTCTAAAAGTGTTGCCAGTTTCACCAGTTTGTGAGTAATCCACAGACCAGATTCCTTTCGCATCCCAAAAAACTGATGCTAACAACTTCTTGGCCGATTTCTGGACACCAACTCGTTTCGAAGCCGAAGAATCAGGTTCACACCACTCTTTAACCAATTTTTTTTTTTATTTAGGATCATTGTAATAGATCCCAGTCTCATCCACAGTGATGAATCGATGCACAAACTCCACTTTATCCTTTCGAAAATGCTTTAAATGTTGCTGAGAAAGTCGCATTCGAATGGGTTTTTGTTCGATTGTTAGCGAGGCGGCACCCGTTGTGCACACAACTTTCTGAAACCCAATGCTTCAGTCAAAATATTGTTTGCACTGCCAATGAGATGCCCAGGGATTCTACAGAATCTTTTTCAGTAACTCGAAGATTTTTCGATGCGATATCCTGATTTTTTTTTCTATGTTTTCTGGGGCTGGTTTTGGACGTCCTTGACGTGGGTCATCTTCAAGGTTTGTACGACCACGTTTAAACTCAGCAACCCATCTTTCAACTGTTCAACTAATTGATTTCGAAAAGTCCCTATGCGCTTTCAAAATTCGCTCATAAATTTCGTTTGCTTTTAAACCTTCTAAAAATAAAATTTCAATCACTGCACGATATTTGATTTTTTTATTGTAGAAAATACCGTGACACTTCGATACTAAATGGCTTGTAAACTGGAAATTAATTGACAGATTGAAATGAAACTTCATTTAACCCGGATTTATATGATAGGACAGAATCAGAGATGTTCAGGGAAGAGAAAGAGTACTTAAAAAAAACTTTTTGAGCTCATTCAATTCTGTCCATAGATAATTCGTGGTAAGGCCTCCAACAAAAACGGCATTTCCTAATGTGGATCGAACAAAGGCAGTATAAAGCAACTTAAAAGTGTAAGAGTCTGCAAAGTTCGAGCTATTCCTTCTTATAAAACTAAGTATAAACTACGCTTTAGCTGGAATAGAGTCTATATGAATTAGGAATGTAAAACGTGCATCAAAGGCAAACCGTAGATCCTTGATTTCTTCAACAGATTGAAGTATACTTTTCCCCCATTGCAGAAGCTGTGGGGACCTTTTAGAGAAGGAGAGTGTAGAGCATTTTCTCTGTAAATATGAGGGTTTGACAGCTAGACGACTAAGGTCACTGGGCGCTACTTTCTTCAACAGCCTGGGGCAGTGCGCCAACTTAAATCTAATCAATCTCCTCTATTATATCAACAGCTCTGGCTGGCTGTAGATATCTGCCTGTCGGAGGTCTCATAATGGTATCAAAATGGCGCTTTAGTGCTACTTGAGGAGTACCAGATTGGCACTTCAACCATTTCACCTACCTACCTACCTATCTACCTGAAGTTAAGCATCAACAGTACCCCAAAAAGCTGACTTTTGACTTAGATGGCCGGTTATACGAGTATTGACCGAAAAAAATTACGCCATATGTGACATTTCCTTCTTACAGAACAACCATTTTCATCAAATGCTTGGTTCACTTTTGCGCGTCGTTCAACTGAGTATCGCTGCATGACTGAGCGTGCCAAATCCTGTAATATTTGATGTCATATTTGTAATTGTCTGAAAAGCCAAGAATAAACATTTCACAAGTAATTTCTGTCACAAATCTGCATCTCTCTGGCATCACCCTATAGTTGTTGCTTGCCACCTTGCCGTGGGTATACAAACCATGTCTGATTCATTCGTCTCGCTGTAAATCTGATGGGATCAGCTAGAACAGCTTATGGTGCTGACTGTGAAAAGTAAACGCATTTATTTGCCCATTTACACACTTAACAAAACACAGTTGAAGCTCAGCCACAACCAACAACAGCCACGGCTCCTCACTTAAAAAAAAAAGCACAAAACAAATGCAAAAAAGAAATGCAAAAAAGAGCCACAAGTCAGGGTGTAAAAACGAAAACGCTTGGTGGTTTGTTAGCGGTATCTGAAAGCCTCTGACAAGCTGTAGTGAAATATTGTTACTTTGTGCCATTTCTTTTGAGTTCACCTCTATTTCTGCCTACTCTCCAAGCCATTGAGAAGTCAGTTACTCGTTACCACTTGAGTTATGTTCAAAGTGTGTTTGTTATTATTGTAGAAGTAATTTTTTTGCGCTACACTTAAGTTGCGATTTACAAGCGTGCCACCATTACTTTTTCCCCGGCACATATTCCAGAGCCAACGATTTGGTATGTCTTTCCCCCTCCAGCAGCAATTCGGCTTTGGGGTTTGCTGCGTCAGTAAGTCAGTTAGGCAGTTAGGCAGTTTTTTCAATTCAACTCACGGGTGTGCAGTAAATACAATAGCACTCTTGTTCCGTATTGCAAGGATGTGTGACCGATTTATTTCGCATGCAAACAACGTGCAATTCTGGTGCCTGTTTTTGGTGTGTCTTCAGCTTAAGCGCTTAATGTGTATCGCGTACGCAGAGAGAGACGTTTTTTTGGAGTACTCCATTTTTGCATTGCTGACAGAATGAGCAGTTAGAGTTGAGTAAAAGTATTTATAGTTCCTTATTTGTAAGTACTCGTATACCTTTTTGTGTGGGTATGTTTTATTACACAGTTTAAGCTCTACAAGGAAATTAACAGGATTTCTACGACAGATATTTTCAAACTATCAGAATTTGTGGCTAAATTTACTACCCAAATTCTACGAGGAAGACCCAGTATTTTTGAAGGAATGTTTTCTTATTAACTATTTGATTGAAGTATTGAGAGATAAAATATTGTGACCGCCTAAAAATGGAAGAAAAATCGTGACAAATTTAGTAGCAGACGTTGTTACCATCGCTAAATGGCTTTATCATCGCCTAAGTAGTTTTTAGAGAGTTCAAAGTGATACTCGACCCACTTTTTTCTTTCTGACGAAGACTGATGATATCGAAAGAAACCAAACTACTTCACAGCGACCCTCTTCGCTCCCACGACAGTCGGTTCTACGTAACCCGAACAATCCGGATTTATATCCAGCCAAGGACTGTCACTTCAGCAGTATTTCCCGTATATGTATGGGAAATGTTTATGCTGCTACAACAACTACAACAACAGGGACCCTCTTCTAATACTGTTGGAACAAATATTATTTTTTCAAAGTTAAAGGATCTACTCATAAAACGAGATTTAGTCAGAGTATCCTATTTCATACAAATATTTTCTTCACTATTCTGCTGTGTACCCAAAGAGGTTTCTTATCTAATGAGCCGAATAATACAGTTATAATAAGTGGCTCATATAAAGCGCGTTCCTTAAATACATATAGCAGAGGAAATTATTGAGATGTTCTGACTACTTATTTTTTCTCATTTAAAACAATAATATTTTTGCGAAAGTGTTATTTTTTGTACTACAGAAACTATGTAAATCCACATTCAAATTCTGTGCAAATGAATTTTTTTTTAAATTTGCATTCATATTTCAAAATCTTTAATCGACAGAAAAAATCCGAACATTCGTCACATGAAGAAAATGTATAATGCCACAATAAATAAAAAAAAATTTAAATCAAAGTAATTTTTGAGCCGCATCCAACTTGCACAATAACTAACAATGGCAAACCTCCCTGTATATTTCTGCCATGAAAAAGCTTCTTATAAACACCATCAGCCATTCGTACCACCAAAATGATAGAAAAAGTTTTTACTAAGAGCGGCCCCCCGCCGGTAGACATTGGGTGTATTTCTGTCATGAAAGAGCTCCTCAGAAAAGCCATCTGCCGTTTGCAGGCATAAAATTGTAGGTCCCTACATTTGTGGAACAACATCAAGAAGCGCACTACAAATAAGAGGAGAACCTCGCCATTTAAACAGTCAGCGTCAAAATAAAAAGTTTCGACTATTTATTTATTTCTCTTATATTTTCAGTTATTTTTTTTTAATAAAAATAAAGTTTATACTACAACAAAAACCATATAAGCAAAGTTTCGAGCTTTGTGTAAAATTTGTAAAATTTCCAGCTTTTTTATTTATTTACTTAAGTATATGATTACTCAAAATTTTCAAAAAAAATTTTGGGTATGCAGTTTTATAGACCGTTTAATTTTGTTATAACAAAGTGCAAGTCTCAAGTAGCTCAAAATACGCGCTAGATTTTGACAATTTTTTCTACTGACGGTGTTAATTGTTTTCTGCCACAGGCGTTACGTGGAAAAAATGCACGCGACCGAAAAAATTCTCAAAAATCCGTGTGATTTTGGATCCACTGGAAACCTCCACTTTACTATACCAAAGTTCAATGGGTTATATAGGGTGATTCTTTAAGAGCTGTAGGAAAGTTTTTCAAAAAAACACACTTAAAATTCAGAAAAATGCATTAAATTTGTATTTAAATCGATAGTACAGTCCATATAATTTAACGTTTGAAGATTATTTCATGCAAATGTTGACCGCGACTGCGCTTGAAATGGTCCATCCGCTTAGTCCAATTTTGGCATACTCTTTCCAATGTTTCGGCCGGTATCTCACATATAAATGCTTTAATGTTGTGTTCCAATGCGTTAATTGAAGTAGGCTTGTCTGAATAGACATGAGCTTCAACATAGCCTCACCAAAAATAATCTAAAGGCGTTATATCGCACGATCTGGGTGGCCAATTGACAGGTCCCGAACGTGAAATAAAATGTTCATCGAACTCGCCTCTCAACAAGTCCATTGTTACGCGTGGTGTGTGGCATGTGGCACCGTCTTGCTGAAACCACATGTCATGCAAGTCAAGCTCTTGCATTTTGGGCAAGAAAAAGTTGGGTACCATTTCACGGTAGCGCTCACCATTCACAGTTACGTTACGATTCGCAGCATCTTTGAAGAAGTACGGTCCAATGATAGCTCCAGCCCATAAACCGCACCAAACTTTGACCTTTTTTGGATACATTGGTAGCTCTTGCAATTCTTCTGGCTAATCTTCACTCCAAAATCGACAATTCTGCGTATTTACGTATCCATTGAACCAAGAATGAGCTTCGTCGCTGAACACAAAAGTGGATCTTCGGCCAACTTTCCAAGAGCACATTCACCAAAAATTCTGGGTTGCGGTAGGTCGTTCGGCTTCAATTCTGGCACCAGCTGTATTTTGAAAGGCGTCACACCTAAATCCTTTCGCAAAATTTTCCACGTTGTTGAGTAACAGAGGCCCAATTGCTGCGAACGGCGACGAATCGATAATTGATGGCCATCATTAACACTGGCCGATACAGCTGTGATATTTTCTTCAGTTCGCACTTTACGTAAGCCTGGTGGTGGTTTGATGTCCAATAATGTAAATTTGGTTCTAAATTTAGTCACAATAGCTCGAATAGCCGCTTTAGCGGGTCGATTAAACTGACCATAAAATGGAAGAAGTGCGCGATAAACTTTCTTAACAGAACACGCATTTTTATAATAAAATTCAATTATTTGCAAGCGTTGTTCGTTTGTAAGACGATTCGTGGTTAAATTATAGACCAAACTGAAGATGTTTGACAGTGAAACAAAACACGAAACGTGCGTCAGCTGCTTAAACCAACTGTTTAAAAAGATAATAGCTAAAAAATCACCCGTTATATTTATAGGCAAAATTCCATTATAACAAACATTTTTGTATTCAATTTTAATCCATTGATAAGGCCTAGATGTATTTTTCACATAGAAAAATTCGAGTTGGTATTTTGTATGGAAGAAAAGGCGTGACCCCCCAGCGAAACAAATTTTTCAAAAATCAACCATATTTTGGAGTTTTTTTATTTAAAACTTACTCTTTATTTCACTAAAATTCAATGAGCTATAATCCTGTTAACTCAAAATTTATATGAAAATTCTGATAAAAAAGTTGTAAACTTTTAGGGAATTTGTTAAGTTTATTTTTTTAATTACTTAAAGTTTGAAACTTGGATTTTGAAGTTTTGTGTAGGAACATAAACTATATTTTTATTAGAAATTATGGACGTTGAATACAAAAAAAAAACAAAAACACTAAATTTTCACAACTTTTCAATCCAGATAAACTGGGTATTTTTTTTATTAAAATTTTGTAATTTTTTTTTAATTCAATAAAGTTTGAAACTTGGATTTTGAAGTGTTAAAATTACTAAAACTAAAAAATTATTTACTACAATTAAAGACAAAGCAAATAAATTTTCACCACTTTTCAATAAGTTCCTCTGCTACTCGTACAGCTATGAAACGCACTTTCGACACTTGCCTTGCCCACTATTCATTCGTTCCCCTATAATTTCTTCTCACACGCACCCCTATGCAAATATACAAACACACCACAATTTTTCTTTTTATAAAAATATAAATACTTCACACTACAACAAAAACCATATAACGTAAAGTTTCTAACTGCATACAATTTTTCAAAATTTTTTTAAATTACATAAAAACTTACAACTTTTTAGCCATAATTTTCAGAATTTTTCTAAGTATGCAATTTTATAGCTCATTGAATTTTGGTGCATTAAAGTGTAAGTTCCAAATGACTACAGAATTTTGTTGATTTTTGATCTTTTTTTTCGCTGAGGTGCCACGCCTTTTCTTGCATACAAAGACCTACTCGTCTAGCACCGTCAATGAATGGAAAATATATTACAAAAATGTTTGTCTTAAAATATTCGCAGATATCTGGCATGTATATAGATTTACTTACATACATATATACATAAAACTAAACTGAATTGAAGGCAACTGAAGGTGCACTTTATTTGGCCAAGAAAATTTCAGCTTTTTGCACAAGAGAATCAAGTAAAAGTCTGGTTTACGGCACTTGGGACAAAAAGGTACCGTCTAGGAATTATTCACTACTGACTTATAATCCTCACTTTTGAAAGACTCTTTAGAATCGCCTCAATTTCAGTTGTACTATTTTTAAGCTGCATAAATTTGAGATCTTCTGCATTAAAAATCTGAACTGCATTGCAATCTTCAATCTGCTTTTTCCCCCAGTTTTGATTTTCCTCCAAGGTACACAAAAAAACTTTGAATAAAAGCATATGCTAGCATAAATACGTATGTACATGTGTACGTATGTATGCTTATATGTCTGTTTGACTGTCTATCCAGCCACATATGTGCCAGCATGTTTATGTCTGTGTCTTCAGGGTGTCAAAATATGCAAATGTTTTGAGTTTTTTCTGCATTTAACAGACATTTTGAACGCCTGTTATATTTTTTTGATACACAATTTATGCCGCAAAGTAATCTGCTAGTTGCCTCCATCCGTTTTATGAATTTAAATTTTATTCATAATTTTTTTCCTTGCAGCGTCTGGTAGAAAACTCGTTAGCCAGTAGTCAAGGGAAGATGTTAATCTTTAAGAGGAAGAAGGGGATTGAGTGTGAAATAGTAGAAGATTTTCTTATTTTTGATTTTTGGACAGTTATTCTGAGTTACTCATTCACAATAATTTACACAGTTTCCAATGAGAAATATGAAATAAATGTTGCATAAAATTTCTCGGTAGATTCTCGATAGGTCAGACTGTCGTCATCGATATCTCGTAAAGTATCGACCAAGCAATTTAAAGTCTATGCTCATTGTCAAGATGACATTTCACACTAAAAAAATTTCGTTCCTGTTTTTTTTTTTTGCTCCATTCAGTTGTGAGTTACAGGGACTTATTTTGCCCTAAACTTTTAAAAAGGCCGGAAAAAGATGGCTTCCAAGATGAATGGCTCAGGTATGTTGAATCCTAATTAGTGACCAGCGCCGTTTTACTACCACTGTCCTCGTACGAAGATTTTGTTTGTTTTTGTTGTTCTAAGTCAGATCCATTTAGTGAGGTCCAAGAATAGTGGAAAAGACCCCTTCCGCTTGACAGCTTCTGCAGATGGGATTGGAGGGTAGATTGAGTCCGGCTGCATGATCCCCTACTTTCCAATGGCCTGTAAGAGTTGCAGTGATGCGTGAAATGTTTGACCGAGAACATCCTAATAGATGATTCGCCCTTTGGATTTTGTACAATGGCCATGTGTTTTTTGTTGTAATACATGTAGTTAACTGCTTCCACCTTCTTTCGGCTAAAGCATGATAGTGCGAAGCAATGGATGATTTTATTGTGTTGAGTGGGGTGGAGACTGCCACCGCCTTTGTTTTGTCTAGTGTCGAACCTTTTCTTGCTAGCTCATCCGCTATCTCATTACTCCATATGTTCCTATGTCCGAGAACCCATATCCGAGTAATTTTAAGCCGATGACTAAGCAATTCTGGTTGCTCTCCACTCTGTAAGACTAGCTGGATGAAATGGAGTTGGAGTCTAGCTGCTTGACTGTCTGAAAAGATAGTTACGCCTTTAGTGATTTACATGCTTCTCTGACGGCTAAAAGTTCTGCCTGGAACACGTTGGCATAGCCAGGAAGTCGATTGACTGATATAGGCTTAGTAGCTCCGAATGAAAGCCAGTTCCCACACCACAGTTCATCTTAGAATAGTCAGTGTTCGGCACTCGGTGGAAAACTTACTGTAAAGTCTTTCTTGAAGTTAAGGTCGGGGAGTGTGTAGTCAGACTTTTTTTCAAGCAGCGAGGGTCCCTGTAGGAGGATCTTGCTGTGACCGTACGACCTTATCGTCCAGTTTCCTATGTCTCTGAGTCTCACCGAGCTGCAGGTAACGATTGTTTGGCTTATATGTAGGTCTAATGGTAATAGATGAGTTAGTACCTTGAGCACTTCAGTAGGACTGGTGCTAAGCGCTTCTGTGGTTAAGACACACGCTGTTCTTTGTATCTCGTTCAGCTCAGGTATACTCGCCTATTATTGTCAAGGCCTAAGGCGCTACTTATATAGAGAGACAAAAATAATCAGGAGGTCGTCGGTATAGTTAAATTACTCTTCTTCGCACTTTCCAGGCCCCTTGCAAAAATAAATAAAATCTATCAGGGATGGAAAGTGTTACTTATCCATTTTCAGAACATCTGACATCTACAAATCTACAGCCCTAGTATACGAAGAGCTGAGCAATTGTGGCTGTTATGTATGATATTCTTCCTCAATGCAGTATTATGTATCGAGTATTCTTTTAATGAGCTTGGGAATTTCAAATGATAATAGAAAACAAAATTTTTTTCGAATGATTTTTTTTTTTTTCATTATAATCTGGTGATTAATTTCATGGAATTTATTTTTTGAATATGATATCCGGCATACATCCACCGCGACTACGAGTTAAATGGTCTATTCAGGCCCAATTTCTGACTACTTTTTCCAATTAATCTGGCCGTATGGCGTCAATGGTGGTTTGGATATTGCAATAAATCGATAGTTAAGTGGCCTGTTTGGCAAGTTGCGCCGTCTTGTTGCAACCAAATGTCGTTAATGTTTAGCTGATTAATTTTTGGAAACAAAAGTTCAGCCAGTATGACTCAAGGTAAAGGCAGCGTTTTCCTCATTTGGAAAGTTATAGAGACCGACGATGCCTTATGAACTTTGCGAACAGATTTGCTTTTTTCAAAGTAAATTTCCACAATTTGAAAGCGTTATTCTGGCATTGAGCGATTCATGTTGACTTGCCAATCCTTGCTGAAATGAAATGTCAACTCCATTTTTTTTCATTCCATTCGCAGCTGTCTATAGTTTTCGATATGTTAGTTATCATGCAGTTAAAAAACTCCCGATATTCCTGTATACTCGTATTATAAATGGGATGCTTATGATAGCCAAATGTTTTCCTCTTAGAAGTTGCCTCGTGGGTAGCCCCACCCAAGATCGTAGCTCATTTCTTTTCAGTCAGTGAGGAGCTTCGCTATTCTCTGTCAGATCTTTTTGACAGACACTTAAAATATCTGAAGTGTTCGAGCCCCTCTTTCGATTCTTCCACACAAGAACCCCGTTTCATATAAGAATTCCCACTAAATTTGTATATTTTTGGTCTCACTGTAGCCAGTTGGTGTAGCGCCTTAGGATCCACATATATGCAAACTTACGGCTTTTCGCGACTCAATTTATATTCATAGAGTTAGGCAAATCTAGTAGATCCTAAAGAGTGTCATGATAAGCTGATTCTTCCTTTGCGAATTCATATCATCTAGACGAGATGGCATAAAATTGTCAAAAGAGCCAGCGGAAAACCTCACTGAATCTTCAGTTGCGACACGTGATGCTTCATGCTAATTCAGTACATCTGAGTTTTCAGCAGATAATTTTGAGAACATATTTTGCGAGTTGCAACACCAACAAGCTTTTTAGAAGAGAGCCTAGTCTGACTGTTAAGTTCTGTTATCCGACTCTTATGTGAGGTGGATATGAGTAGGAAAGCTCGAAGGAGATTTGTATGTTATGAAGGAATTTGACTCGTTTGAGATTGAATTAAAGAATTTGTCTCTAATAGTCATTTAACTTGATTTTATATTCCTTTGAGTCCTCTGCCTTTGGACTTTTTAGAAATCTGCTGGGCATACATCTTCAAAACTGCTAACAAGTTTCTAAATTATTTTTCAATTGGTATTCTCGTGTTTTCAGGTTTAGGAAATTCAAGTGTTATGACAGCTAGAACCTAGTGGGTTCGATGCTCACTGTATACAGGACTAATCAGTTAACAGAAAAACAAGTTTCTAACGGCTGTCGTCTTCGGCGAACAATGACAGACTTCTGAGCGTATTTCCGTGAAAAAAGTGTGTAATAAAAAACCATCTGTCATTGATTCATAAAAGTTTAAATTTTTCCATGTTCCACAAAGAAAGATTGTGCAAATTATATTTTATTCTATATATTATATAAAGGGTGGTTAAATTTCAAGGGCCGATGTTGAATGTGAACCACACCTAAACGTCAAGTTGTTTCCAAGACATTTTTCAATTTCAGACTAACTCAATTTGAACCATGGAAAGATACACAATCGAGCAATGCGTTAAAGTTCTTCAGGCTTATTATGAAAATGGGCGTTCAAATCAAAATGCATATCGCGCACTTCGTGATTTCAGTGGTGAGGCACATTTTCCCCTCAGTGGATTCGTCAATAAGCAGAATTGCCGCATTTGGGCGAATGATAATCCAAGAGTGATTGCCGAAAAACTAATGCACCCACAAAGAGTGACTGTTTGGTGCGGTTTATGGGCCGGCGGCATCATTACGCCGTATTTTTTTCACAATGAGGCCGGTCAGGCAGTTCCTTTGAATAGTGTTCGCTATCTTGAGATGATAACGAACTTTTTATGACCCAAATAGAGAAGATATGGATATGGACGATATGTGGTTTCAACAGGACGGTACCACTTGTCACACAGCTAACGAAACAGTGGCTCTTTTGCGCAAAAATTTGATGGCCGAATAATCTCACGTCGCGGCGATGTCAATTGGCCGCCAAGATCATGTGATTTGACACCGTTGGTCTTCTTTCTTTGGGATTATTTGAAAGAAAAGGTGTACGTCGCTAAGCCAGCAACAATTCAAGAGCTAAAGGATGAGATAATTCGGCACATTAACGGCATAGAACCTCAATTATTCCTCAGCGTCATCGAAAATTTGGACCATCGGTTGTAATTGAGCTATACCAATATTATCATAAAAAAGAGAAATGACAATAATTTCTTAAAAAATTTTATTTTATTCAAAATCAACACCAACCCTTGAAATTTAGCCACCCTTTATATCATCTGGTATGCTCGTTCTAGGATAATCATACGAATTTTTCGTTATAACTTTCTTGAATTCACAACTTTCTATAACTCAATTGGTTAACATCGCAGTGAAAACTCGTCAAGCCGAGGCTTAGAAAATATTAATTCTTTATTACACTTTATCTTCAGTATCATTTGATATAATAAGTCCATCTGATATCAATTAAGATGGAGTCAAACTGTTCTTGCCTACTTCTTCTGATAAAAGTCGGTTTGCTATCGACGCCCGAGTCCACTTATTCCCAGCTTTTCCGAATTTCCGGCTGATTGAATAAAACCGCTACGGTAATCACAACATCAATGAGTAAAACAGGAATTTGATCACAATTCAATTTACCTTAGCTTACAATTAAATTTTAGCGAAATTCATTCGAATCTGACACAAAGGCACCGAGAATCTCCACTTCACATTCCTTCGGCAATACTCAACTGCTGCTTCTTCATAATTCATAACATTGCGCATAATCAGACGTGCCTGATTTGTTGATACTAAAGCTGGTACATCACAGCCATTCTGCCATCGACGAGTGCTCATTCTTGCAGCTTCCGGTTCGAATTTCCCAGTCAGCTTGCCTGCGCTACACCGGCAAGCACACCAAACAAGCACGGTGACAGATTTGGCAGGACATGCACAACAGAAATGTGAATAATTTGTCTTTTCATGTTGGCAACAATACGATGAGTTGACGGTTTTGTGGCAGGCTACATGGACACTTACATATATTTTCATTGTTATATGTTTATGTAGAAGTGCAATAAGATATTTTGCTCATTTTTTAATGTTACACTTACGAAAGTAACAAGAGGACGGAGTCTTATGTGAAGCATACAAGGGAAATATTTGAGTATGCAATTTTTAGCGCTTTAAAATTGCCTGAAATTTACTGCCACTTCTGACTTTCTTTGCTAATTTAAAAACGTGAAAATTTATGTAAAATGCATTATTGCGCATTCCCGTATGGGCAGCCAATATTTCGCACCGACACACGTGCACATCACTCTGGCGTTTGGTTGCTTTTAAGCCTCAATTTTGGAAAATGTTCAACATGAGTGCGAATATGCGCATTAATTGCTTTTAGGTGTTTGCACTATGCGGCTGAGGGCAGTTGTTTTTGTTACAAATGCATTCGCAATGCCATGTTGTCATATTGCAATTGATGTGCGCTTTTAGGCGCACCTGCACAGCTAATATCCAAAATGCACGCAGCTGCCCTACATTACTCACACACTGCTCGACATACCACAAAATCCGTATATGCACGCGCTGCCAAACAGGCCCATGGATGGGGACCTACATATCCACTCATACATACATACATACACATACCCAGATATGCAAATTAAAACAAATGCTGTCGCTTGACCGCAGACCACTTCCGTTTCAATGCGCGCCTGGGCGGATATTAAAACGCCTGGGTGCCGAAGAGTGCGTAGTTGTACACCAAAAATTCTTTCGGTAAGCTGCATAAAAATGCTTGCAACTCGATGTTTGCATAACCGCCACATTCAGCAGGTGTGCGTGGCAATACAATGCGTTGCAATGGTGCGTTCTAAGGCAGAAATTAGCATAGCTCGTTTGGCTGGTGATTGGTACAATTGGTCTGCGCCTGTTAATTGTTGCTTTCAACTATCCTGACATTTTGTAACAAATTGGGTTGCGCATACATTAACGCAACTACTATTTCAATAAAAATGATAAGTTGGCGCGCTCCATACAATGTTTGGCGAATTAAAGTGTGATATGGTATGCATAAATGTCTTAAGGATTTAGGTACCTAAATAGAGTTTGAAATTCCAAAATTCACGCAATGAGTAAAAAAATAGCAAAGACACCTCAGTAATCAGCCAAGCGTCCCCCGTTGAATATTAGTAGGGAAAGTTTCGGTAAGAGAAAAGTGATGTCACATGAGAACATGGAATTGCTGAGTCTGCAGCTCCCACTTGTCCAGCTACCCAGCGATGATATCACTAAAGTCATTAAATTTGAAAAGTGCAGTATTGAACTGAACTACCGAGTAAACTGGAGTACACCTGCATTTAAAAGGAACCAGAACCCCAGAACCCCATAACTCAGCGTTCTGTGCCGATGGGTAGTTTTGCAAGCTTCTTCCAAGCGGAGATGTATGCACTCTGCCAATGTGCAGAGATCAATTTAGACTGGATTTTCCGGAATCAACGAATTGTCAGTTTGAACGAAAGTCAAGTGCTAATCAAGGCACTGCAATTTGGTGAGCTTAAGTTGTCACTGGTCCTTGAATGTATCGAGAAACTGTATTTGTTATGAACTCACATTCCCATCTGACTAATTTCAGTCTCAGAACACAAGCGTATAACTGGGAAGAAAGCGGATCCATTGGCTAGAGAGGTTCCGGCCTCATAACTAAAGCCCCCAGCCTTTCCTTGCTGTGAGACGACACACCATCAAGGAGAAGCTTAGGAAAGAAAAGCTAAGATTAAGGGAACTTAGCTCGCACTAAATTATGGGTCTACGCTAGGCGAAATGAGACTTAGGAAACTTAAAACCCTCCCTAAGGATAGACTGAGATTCTGATTAGTATTTGCAGATTGCGCAGTCATCTATACGAAACTGGAATATGGTCCACTAACTCTTTTTGTTTCTATGACCAATCCTCAGAGACTCCAATACACCTTCTCCTTGAATCCAGCGCAAAAGCGTGGAGCAGATTGAGACATCTAGGCCGTTTTCAGACAGCAGAAAAGCGTATACGCTCAGCCCAACACAGCCCTATATTTTTTTTTTTTTTTTCGAAAAACATCTCAAAAGATGTATTTCTCTGTAGATTGCTAATATACACTTTGCACAGCTTAAGGATGGTAGCACTGGTGCGGGTGTCTTCGGGCTGAACTTTAAAAACTCGATACCAAGGAATGGTACCAAAAGACCGTTTCTCAAGAGGGGAAATCTTTGGCATATTTGGCAAATATGAGACAGAGAATGCCAACAAGGAGGTACTGCTTCGAAGCGCATCTGTATTTTGACAGACAGCCAGGAAGCTTTAAAGCTGGAAGCTGGGAAAGTCAATGATGGTACTCTATACTATTTGGTACTCAATTTGTATGAATCATAATCAATAATTTATGACTCCGATAGCTTTTGGGAGGAGAAATTTCCCCTATTTCCCCCCTTGGATCCGCCCCTGCTGTGCATTCATATAAATTACTGAGCAATAAACCGCAGAATGTGCTAAAAAAATCCTTAAAATATAGGGTACTTCAGAGCAGGAAGAGATCAAGAGATCTTTTGGTCACAGTCTACAGTAGCCTGTGAAGTTATGCGTTATATCATGAACCAGAACACTTCTGCGGGCTTGCCAAAACTCACACAAAGGAAATTGTTAACTATTGTCTGGGACAACGTTAATCCAGAACAGAGGCAGGCTAAACAATGTATTTTTCCTTTTAGAGAAGCGTCTAATAGGCTCCTAAATCTGGATACGAACTCTTACTGAATAACAGACGGAAGATTGCAGTCTTCGTCAGTTTTTCTAAGCAGTTCTCACAAGCTGAAAACTCACTCGTTTCTTTTGACTATCTTCCATCCGCTCCTCTTAATATAAGTTCCCTGAGCGTCAGTTTAGAAGTCGTTAATACATAAATGGTATTTAAATGGTTGTACTTTGTCTCGCTAGTTCATCCTCCATGCAGTTACCCTCAATACCTCTATGGCATTTTATCACAAGTGAGATTGAAACTATTTTATTTAGTCATCTCCTGCAGAGCAGAAGATAACTCCAGGAGAATTTGTAGTATACAAATATCTGGTAGGTTTACCTCAGCGTGGAATCGAATAAAATTTTTTAAGCTATGCTGATTGGTTATAATATATTTTAAATTTACTTGGGCCTAACCTAGCTTAGGTTTTTAGCGCTGATTACATAACATAAACTTTGACATCTTTTGAGCCCTCTACTCATCCAAACCCAGTTGCCTAAGTAAACCTAAGATGGAGCTGGGAGATGATAAGTGCAAGTGCCTTTCATCTGGCCATACTAGATTGAGTTGTCTACTCCTTCTTTTCGCTATGGCATCACATTCGAGAAGAAGATATTGGAGGCTCGGGGATTGATCACAAAAACTACAGGAACGGAAAATTACTTCCGAGACTATGCAGATGACAGCATAATCTGCAGTTAATCATGAGAATACTCACTGAGGTATTCTAAATTTATTCTTAGGGAGACTTGTGAGGTGGCTGAATCTCCTTTTATTATATAGGGTTTTTCAGTAAGAGCGCTTCAACTTTTGAACTTTTTTGAATAAAACACAAACGGTTTGACTTTTTTAACTAACTTTTTTTTTAATTATCGAGTTTGAACATATACATTTAAGTATGAAATTCGATTTCTTTTGCATGACCACCGCGTGCACGTTTTACGAAGTCCAATCGTTGAACCCAATTTTCGACCACTCTTTTGCATAAATCGGCCGAAATTCCAGCAATTTCGCGTTCAATATTGGCTCTGAGCTCACAAATCGTCGCCGGCTTGTTACTGTAGACCAATGACTTCACATAACCCCAAAACGGGACGGCTTGTTAAATGGATGTAATGCTCTTAAAGTAGCAGCAACAGAACGATTGTTTTCATAAAAAATTTGCACGATTTGTAATCGTTGCTCAAATGTGTAGCGTTCCATGATGAAATGTATACTAATGAAGTTTACAAATGACAAGCGAAAAATAAAAAATATTGCGTCGTTCGCCCTCCCTATCGGAAAAAAGTTGAAGCGCACCTATTGAATAACTCTATACCATTCTGATAAGAATTTAGTCTGGCGCATCCCCTTTGTTTCTCACAAGCTTATATCTCTTTGGTGTTTGCATTGTATTTAGTCAATTTTTTTCCGAGACCGGCGAAGCAGCTTGATTCGGATTATTGATTATTGATTATTGATTATTGATTATTGATTATTGATTATTGATTATTGATTATTTATTATTGATTATTGATTATTGATTATTGATTATTGATTATTGATTATTGACTATTGATTATTTATTATTGATTATTGATTATTGATTATTGATTATTGATTATTGATTATTGATTATTGATTATTGATTATTGATTATTGATTATTGATTATTGATTATTGATTATTGATTATTGATTATTGATTATTGATTATTGATTATTGATTATTGATTATTGATTATTGATTATTGATTATTGATTATTGATTATTGATTATTGATTATTGATTATTGATTATTGATTATTGATTATTGATTATTGATTATTGATTATTGATTATTGATTATTGATTATTGATTATTGATTATTGATTATTGATTATTGATTATTGATTATTGATTATTGATTATTGATTATTGATTATTGATTATTGATTATTGATTATTGATTATTGATTATTGATTATTGATTATTGATTATTGATTATTGATTATTGATTATTGATTATTGGTTATTGATTATTGATTATTGGGTATCCAATACAGCACGGAAGATCAGGCTAGACAGACATTTCTTTAGGCGACTTCTCTGAGTAACAATCGATTTGCAGTTCCCTTTGGTTACTTTTGAGAAATAAAACTGGGATCATCTTAACAGGCGCC
Source organism: Anastrepha obliqua (assembly GCF_027943255.1). Lineage (NCBI taxonomy): Eukaryota > Metazoa > Arthropoda > Insecta > Diptera > Tephritidae > Anastrepha > Anastrepha obliqua. The sequence continues at coordinate 111,893,614 of NC_072896.1, read as the reverse complement.
GATCTGATGCCATTACAAAGAAAGTTTGAATACTTTTTTGTTCAAAAGTTGGCCATTAGCGTTTGAAAAAGATTAAAAGGCTTACCAAAATCCAGCTTTGTACACTGGTGAATAATTCCGTAGGATGAGTAATGAATAGTGGGCTCAATATTGTTATTAATCCGTATTTGGAAGCGTTTAAGCTGATTGGGAAAAAATTAGATTAATCATGCCAACATTTTCTTCACAGCTTCATTGATGTGACAAAACTCAGACTTAAATGAAAATTTTCACGAGTAGAAATCAACTGATAAAATATTGTCTCCTCGCGTATCATCCAATAAATTATGGTTATATTTAATATAATAGGCGCTCAGGTTAGGTTAGATTGAAATGACAGCTTCTAAAATCCATAGCACACTTGTCTCTGCGATGAAGGGCAGTTTGACTGACTATTCCTCCTTAAACCAACCAATGTTCCAAATAAATCTCTTCAGCCCCTTTAAGTCCATATCCCATATCTGATCTAAATAAATAAATAAATAATTGGTGCATATACTTCTGTGTAGAAGCTCCTCCTCCTATTTTGTGGCGTGCGTCTTGATGTTGTTCCACAAATGGAGGGACCTGATTTAGAGCGGCCAAATATGATGTCGAAGCCAATTTCTGCACAGTGCGTGAAAGTAACCTACTCAGCCTTTTTTAAAAAGGCTTTTTCTCACCCAATCACAATATGTGAACTCCGACTTTCCATAACGAAAATCAGCTCCCTGCTTTATTATATGCAACTGTAGAAGCAAAATGCAGCATAGCCGCCTACCGCTTCGCATTCACTGCCCGTTTAGATTAAACGGTTTTTCTCGTAAAAGTCAAATTGGAATGGTTGCAGATCGGTTGGTGTGCTGCTGCTGCACAATTGCTGCCATATGATTCAGTTAAATAGCCATGAGTTTTCATTTCAGCAATTGTTGTAGGCGATATGCCATTTTAACCTCTTCTTGCCTGCACTCGAACTGCCTGCTAATGAGAAATTTTGTTTATGCAGCAGCAAATAGCCTGTGAATGGGTAGACAAATTAGCAAGCGGGCAGATCGATGTCATACGGGGCGAACGAAGAGCCTTTGTTGCACTGAGTTGGGATTTTAGTACTTGCAGGGAGGCAGATTGCACTACTAGAAGCCTAAATTATGCCCAAACAACATTCAAAAAGAAGCAAAGGGAAACCAACAAACGCTGTGCATCAACAAAAGGAGTATCAAGGAGCAGCAACATACAATAACAACAACCATCGCCCCCCACAAAGTTTGCTTTGTTACACTTTTTTGATGCCTCTACTTTTCAACTGCCGTTGACTCTTTGGCTGCACTGACTTTTTGCATTGCTTTTATCTGTTTGGTCCCCTTTTTGCCTGTCTATCTGTCCCCTACAGAGTCTGTTAAATGTTGCTGATGTTATTGTTATTATTATTACTACTACTTTTACTATATTTATATGTATTTCGTTGCATACTTCAGCAACTGCACTTTTTGCAGCATCTATTCTGTACGGCTTCACTGTTGCTTCACTTATTGTCGTCGTTAGTGTCATGTCACTGGCAACAGAAGCACCAAAGCAGCAAAGCAACAAAGCAACAATAGCCATAACAATGCAACCAACTATACGCAGATCAACGAATGATGGCCACAACACGAGTGATGAAAGGATGAAAGGAATGTAGTCCAGGGCGAAAGTGAAATAGGTGGCCTGCTTAACTTAGTCTGTCAGTGAAACCCCGACGGCGCTTGCCACCCTTGCCACAAAGCAAACAGCTGCTTGACTGGGGGCGATGTGGGAACAGTGTTGCCGTTTTTCTGCTAAAATTGGTAGAATTTATGCCTTGCTAAGTTGACGGGCTTGAGTAATGAATATTCTTGATAAATTTTAAGGATTGTTACGAATAACAAGAACAATTTTATCCGATTCTTTCCTGTTGGTAAATTTGTAGGTCGGAATGAACTTTAATAGATTTTAGCGATTTCATAGATTTTAGCAATAATTGGTATACTTTTTTCCTCTCGATAAGCTTAAAGGTAAGCGGCCGGCCACGGTAATAGCGCAGACACACGAAATTTAGCGAAGTCCTCAACCATCTGTGCGATCCTTCAGCCAGAAATTTGTGAGACATAGATGGCGCTCCAAGCAGTAAGAAGGCGTTGCTCCTAAGCAACGACAGGTGGGAATTCCCACTACTTAGGACTGGTACCCTGTCAGAAATCAAAATATATCAACGGAACCACCGCAAGATGGAGTCTTGTTGGGGCTCTATGCTCCCGATAGGAGTGAATAAGGCAAAAAAAAGGTTACAAGATAGAATGGATTTTAGTAAGGTTTAGAAACGTCAAGAAATAACTGGTATGGCTTTTTTCTAAGGTAAATTGTGTAGGTTAGAATGAGTTTTTTTTTTACTTTTTAACCATATCAGAAACTAGCAAACCCCGCCCGCTTCGCTGGGCACACTAAAATAGAATAGATATGGTTTAGAACAGAAAAGATATGGTTTTCATATTATTTATTTCTTTATTCTTTATTCAAGCGCTTTGGCATAAACAATATTTTTTGTTTTTCTATTTGTTTTTGAGTAAATATATAATGTTGTTGGCTTCCCAACACGTGAACAGCCAACGTATAGTTGACCATGGGTGAATACTGGTTCTTCTAAATTCATCCCGCATATTTCTAAAGTTTGCCCTCGTGATTTATTGATAGTTATTGCAAATGCTAAACGAATGGGCAGTTGCAAACGCTTGAATTCAAATGGCAATTCAGGTGGAATCATTGGAATTCTCGGTATTAGAATGTCTTCATTCTTGAATTTGCCAATTAAAGCACTTATCGACAGCTTTCATTTGATGTCCACATTGTACATACACAACCAAAGGTTACCCGGGTCCACGTTTTGACCTATATCTCGAGACCCCAGTCACGGAGCGGCATGAAAAATACTCTGTACTAAAGCATTCACCAACAGCTTAAATTTGATATCCATATTGTACAAACACATTCTAGGCTCCACGTTTTGGTCTCTATCTCGAGACCCTAGTCACAGAGCGGCATGAAAAATACTCTGAACTAAAGCATTCACCAACAGCTTCCATTTGATACCCATATTGTACATACACATCCGAAGGTTACCCGGGTCCACGTTTCGACCTATATCTCGAGACCCTATCCACCAATAGACATCCAAACTATACGTAAACCATCTTCAATACCTACTTAACAATGTGTGTGAGTTTGGTTTAATTCGGTGCAAAGACACGGCCGGTTAGCGAACACACACAAAAAGTTGACTTTATTTTATATATAAGATAATTTATACGATTTTGGGATCTTGGTAAATTTGTAGGTTACAATGAGTATTTTTGTCAATTTTTAATAAATAAAAAAATTATACGATTTTTGACACTTGGTAAATTTTTAGGTTAGAATGGTTTTTTGTAAGTTTTACAAATATCAAAATATAATTAGCATGGCTTTTCTCTAAGGTAAATTTTATAGGTTAGAATAAGTTTCTATACATTTTAAAAATATCAGAAAATCAATAGTTTATATAATTTTTGGCTCCTGGTAAATTTGTAGGTTAAAATGAATTTTGCTAAAGTTTAGAAATAACAAAAAAAAACTCGTATGGCTTTTCTTTATGGTAAATTTGTAGGTTAGAACGAGTTTCTTTTTTTTAATTTTTAATAATGTCGTAAAAAAATTATACGATTTTTGACACTTGGTAAATTTGCAGGTTAGAATGAATTTTTGTAACTTTCAAAACTAACAAGAAATAACGGGTCTGGCTTTTCCCTTAAGTAAATTTTATATTTTGTTTTTTTGCTTTTGAATAATGTCAGAAAATAATTTGTATGATTTTTGGCTCGTGATAAATTTGTAGGTTAGAATAAATTTTTGTAACTTTCTGAAATGTCAAGAAATAACTGGCATGACTTTTTCCTTGGCTAAATTTTGTAAGTTAGAATGAGTTTTTGTACGTTTTAATAACATGAAAAAACTGATATGATTTTGGCTCTTGTTGAAGAAATGTAGCAAAATAAAGAAATAATTAGCATATAAATATTTTGTAAACATCAAAAATGGCAGTATTAATACATAGGTATTTACCTGTATTCACAATAATAGCAGCGCGTCAAAATTTTTATTATTTATGAATTAATGAATTAATTTGCTTAAGATTTCCATAAAAATACATTTCACTATATAGAAAAAATCATTTAACTTTCAGACTTCGTAAAAGAATTTGAACAATTAAACAAATTTTGCTTCAAAATTCCTAACTTTTTATTGAAAATTTTCGGAAAAATGTCCCATTTAATTCTAGAATAATATTGGGCCAGTTTAAAGTGGCTTAAAACTCGCGTTGGTTTTTACTATTTTTTTTTTACGACGCTATGCATTTTCTTACACACATCGAATGCGCGAAGTTTGTTTGTAGGGAGAAAATGCATAAAACTGCCAACAAAACAATGTAAAAAATCAAAGCAATTTTTGAATTATTATACTTCAAAGTTGGACTTTTCATACCAAAATTGTAATTGGCTCTAAAACTGGGTATTCAAAATTTTTTTAAATGTTCTGCTACAAAAATTTGAATTGTTTTGAAAACTTGTGAAGTTTTTAAATTTTCTACCAAGTTTTAAACTTGGAATTATAAAATGTATGCTGTGAAATGGGTGATATTTTTATGGAAAAATAAAAAAACACTTACAAAATCATAAACAAAGACTCAAAAGAGAAAAGAGAAAATGCATAAAACTGCCAACAAAACAATGTAAAAAATCAAAGCAATTTTTGAATTATTATACTTCAAAGTTGGACTTTTCATACCAAAATTGTAATTGGCTCTAAAACTGGGTATTCAAAATTTTTTTAAATGTTCTGCTACAAAAATTTGAATTGTTTTGAAAACTTGTGAAGTTTTTAAATTTTCTACCAAGTTTTAAACTTGGAATTATAAAATGTATGCTGTGAAATGGGTGATATTTTTATGGAAAAATAAAAAAACACTTACAAAATCATAAACAAAGACTCAAAATTTTCTAATTTGTCGCACTTTTTTTTGTTACCCAATCTTTTTGTTTATAAAAAATAAATTTTGTTTATAGAAACGTAGGCCAATGGCTATTTCATTTTCAAAATAAACTTTAGCAAAATAAAAAATTTCAAAAATTAATTTCTTAATAATTTCTCTAATAGAAACTGTTGGAAGATTAATTCTAATTCGATTAACTGTAAGTCTACTTCTCGAAAAAAATTTATTTTCGTCAACATTTCCAACGAAAATTAGGTATTATCCATTACCCTTCTAACAAAGCCACATGTCTGTAGGTTCCTTAAATGTTAGTGCCAATATCGATAGCAAAAAGAAAATTTACTTGGCAACTCTGTCTACGAACTCAGTACACGCTTCCTCCCCCACCCTCAATGTCCTTGCAGAACAGCAGAGTAACAATGGCATCGTAACACTTTTCCACTTAGTTACACAGTTGATAATGATAATGGTGACGTTGATGCTGTTGCTGTTGCTGCTGTTGACAGAGATCAACACTCCAGCAGCAAAAGGCGAACACAAAGGTACATAGTTTGGCAAAGTTAAAGGTAACGGCCGTAAGTTAGTTCCAGTTCGAGTACTTCTACTGGAAGGACAACTGACAGACGCACAACTCACTCAACTGTTTGTTGATTCTAGTCAACTTCGGTCAACGAAAGCTCAACGCTTGGATTAGAGGCAATCATGTTGCTCCATTGTATGGTAGATTTGCGTACATGCATGCGAAATTACAGTTAGTAAGCCGAAAATTCGATTTGTGGAAGAACATCAAGGCACGCACCACAAATAGGAGCGAGATGCTACCAATTATATAACAGGTGGCGCTCAACTACACCCCATACGAAGTAATCCAAAAGATTGAGATATGGGGAATGAGGCGACCATAAGTTCAGTGATATGTGGTCATGGAAGTTTTTAGCCATCCAATATTGTGTCGCTTGTCACATCTTGCCGAAAGATGTATGGGTTGTCACCGCTTCCACTATCAATTAAGGATTTCACTACAGTCTTTAGGAACTCGACATATACAGCAGAAATCACTCGAAATCCTTGAGTAAATGGTAATGGTAATGGTTGGGTAATGGCATGTCCTTTCTATCTCACACCATAGCAGTGACTGGAAACTTCATTAGCTTACCAACAGAAATCTCAGTGGGATGGCAACATAGCCATCTGTCATTTTTGCCGTTGGTTTTTTGGTTTTAGTGAACATTTTTATAGTCAGAAAAGAACCGTAACATCTCACGCACTTCAGGGTGTTTAATTTTGCTTAGAAGGTGTGCTCCTGTTTGCTCACACATAAACTGTCTTCCGCGCATAACGTAGTATTTTTATACCGAAGATCTTCATGGACAACTCGACACATAAGTCTCCCAGAAACATTAAGCTCCCTCTCAAAGGCCCTCATTGATTTTGAAGGGTTCTCGTCAATGATCGCTTGCACTGGTTGAATAAATTCTGCATATCGGATAGTCTCTCAATTCACGGCGGACCTTATGAGCGACGATAACTTTATGTTTCTTCATTTATTGATTAAGTTGTATACCTCCAGGTCTTATCTGAAAAATAGCAAAAATAAAAATAATAGTTTCAGTAATGTATGTATCTCCTCAATACCTTACGCACCCTGTACACATATAAGCCGAAAAACCAAAAATGTAATACCAAGCAGTCACACAGCTATGTAATGGGAATGGTCGTAGTGGTGGTGGTGCATCTATTATTGTCTGAGTGACACAACCCAGGCTCAATTAGCACAAAAGATGCCATTTTTATATACCCCTCGTAGATCGTAGAACCACTGCTTTTCATTAGTCGAACCATTTTGGATTGACTATGAAACGTCCTATGTTGTCTATTTTCTTTGCTGCAATTTATTTCAAGTTAACCATCGAGAATTCACCCAGCAGTTTATGTCGTAGATCTATAGACCAGCCTTAAGCGCTCACAAAGATATTGAAAGATTGTTTCCTTACATTCTTCCTGCATGCAGCTTCTGCATCTATCGTTGTACGGCCACCGCATCTACCTCGCCACCCCATGGTCTCCCAAAGGCCAGTGGCTGGTTATTGTTAACGCAATTCTAAGTCTTTTTAGTACGTAATTCTGAGTCTCTTTTTTTTGGATTTGTTGATATTCGGCCACGTTTGTTTAGTTATTTTGCAGGTTTCAGAGTTAGTCCATCTGTGAACAGCCTGCTGCTGGAATAACGAGAAGATCTCCGGTTTACGCACTCTTTAGGGGCAGGCTATTTGTACCGTCTTCGAATTCGTTATGGGATGTCCCCTGTTTTACCAATTCATCAGCTGTCTCGATTTCTTCTATGTTCCCAGATGGGAGTGATGTTTGTCGTGCGGGCAAAAGCATTAAGTTCTTCTTTCGATTGTCTTGTGGTGATTTTAAAGCTAATATGGCTGCTTGACTATCTGAAAATATGCACACTTTCGATAGTTGAATAGGAGGAATCGTAGTGAAAGCAATGCGAGCCTCCAAATTAGTTTTTCTAAAACTTGTACTTTTCATGTATTGCATTGTAAAGGGTGATTAATTTAGAAGTAGCGGATTTCAAATTGAAATAAAACAACGAAAGTTCCAATTCATTGGGCAATCTTTATTGTTTTTGTGTAGAACCAACTGCGCCGTGGGGGCCGCAAGCCCGAATTTTGTATGACTCGCTGGAGGACTTTGGTCGACATCTAGTGAATAATTCGAAATATTGGCTTCCAATACCTCCATCGAAGCTGGTTTACCTGCAAAGCATTTAGTCACTTAAATTTTACATACCCCCAAAAGTAAAAGTTCGAAGGTGTGATATCACACCAGCTTGGTGGCCGATCTACTGGTCCGCAACGAGAGATGAATTGCTCATCGACACGACGACGCCATAAATCCGTTGTTTCACGGGCTGTATGACAAGTAGCACCGTCTTGTTGGAATCAAATGTTGTGGAGATCACGGACTTCAATTTCCGGCTTCAAAAAGTCGTTTATCATGGCGCGATAGCGTTCGCCATTCACTCTTACATTGACCCCAGCCTGGTCTTTAAAGAAGTATGGGCCCATGATTCCTCCAGCCCATAGGCCGCATCAAACGGTTGTTTTCAATGGATATAAAGGCGGCTCTGGACTAGCTTCGTATTGCTCTTCAGCCCAAATATGGTAATTTTGCTTTAGGACGTACCCATTAAGCCACAAATGAGCCTCGTCGCTGATCGCCATAAGTTGGCCTGAGCGCGCGATAAACACTTTTCACAGAGCGTAAATTTTCGTAATTCAGTTGTACGATCTTTTCATGATGCAGTGCCAATGAATACTGAAAAATTTGTGTGTTTAGTTTGACAGTAGTCATGCGTGATCGCTCAAAAAACTCCTATTGGATAAAATTCCTCCAATCTGATCACCCTTTACTAGTTTGTTCCTTAACTTTGCTCTATACACGCAAATTCTCTTTGCGATTATGATTTGAATGAGTGACTTAAAAACAGTTTCTTCCAACAGTATTCACACTTTATCCCCGATAACCGTTAGATGACACACTCTGACCGCATTCCCGTGACGCATATGTATACGTGTGTGTGTGTGTGTTTCATGGCAGCACTTCAAAATTCATGTCGTGCCATGCCAACAAACGCCTTTCACCTCCTTTATGTGACGACGCCATTTTACACTCACTTCATACTTAGTGGCAAGATTATCTGTGTACTCGTAATAACTTTATTACCCGAAATAATAACGGTAATAGTAGTTTTGTGAAAATCGCGCTCATCTGCGCGATTATTAAGTAACAAAGCCATGCACAATTATGATCACATCCCACATACTCACTCATGCTTACGAGTATTAACATTTCTACGAGAGCCCAGCAGCAGTGCGACGGCGTTGGCGTCACGACTTTCGATGGCTTTACCAACTTCATCGTCCGTTAGCTGTTGCTACGCTTTTGCTGCTGCAACTTGCATGCAACATTGCACTCGGAATATAAATGGTCATAAATGCGGCAACAAGATTTTAGCACCCTTAGCCCAAAATCCCAATAGCTAGCAGAAGGAACAACACCAAGAGCAGCAGCAGCAGCAGCCAACTGAAATGAGCCAAGGCAAGGAAGTCGGTAAAATTGTTATTGCTCTGAAGGCAGGCATTTATGACACACATAAATGTTGTATTATACGCACATACACACATATGCACACATAACATGACTCAGTTTGGTTGTCAGCGCCCGCAATTTCTGGCAGCGAGTGCTTGTCTGATGTCCGACTTGTTTTAGTTTTGAGGGCCAAAGAGTTCATTTCCCTCATGAAAGAAAAACAACAACAACGGCCTTCAGCTTGACTCATAAACTTACCAAAAATATATGTGGATGTGTGGGTGTGCGTGTATTATAATGGATGTGTAATCCGCACTACTTGTTTGCTGTTCTCCTTCTCCCTTTCCCTCTCTCTCTCTCTCTCTCTGCGGCTTGCCCGAAATCTTGTGACAAAGATTTATGGAGTTGGCTTTAATGAGTTATGGGTTGTAAATTTTATGCACTTTCGAGTTCTTGAGCGTTTTCAGAGCGTGCGAAAATTGCAAGAAAGCAGCTGGTGGTGTGTCTGTGTGTGTTGCAAGCAAGGCGTTGTCGGCGGCGTGGCAGTGGCGACAGCGAAGACAGTGAGTGGGTGAATATGTCAGTGCTGATGAGTTTGATAAACCGCACTAATTTACTATTATTACTGGGGTGTGTACTCACTCGAACAATGTGATGTGTATAATGTGGAATAAATGGGAAATTTGCTAGCTACATTTGTATATGTATGTGTGTATGTATGTACTGCACATAAGCGCCTTTGTATGAAACAAACACTTTATTGAGGTCGCTAGTGAATTCAATGACTTTGATAGTGGGTCATAATACTAAAGATTTATCAACAACGCTATTATGGGGCAATCGAAGTGTCAACGCTTAACGGTCAATATCATATAAAAATCATTTCGTACTTAGATGGTAAAAAATTTATTAATTTTTAGATGCTATTAATAAAGTTGAGACATATTTGAGTACTAATAATAAGTAGTTTGTGCACGCGTGAGTTGTTTATTATTAACATCGTAAGAAATTAAGTGTAATTGGACTTAATAGAGCATACTTTGTGCATAAGCTACTATTAGGTACTAAAAGAAGCGTCTAGAAATTATATGGAAAATTATAAGATATGCCCTTTAAGTCATCTACTTAGAACAGAAATGCAAAAATGACGAGTTCATTTGAAAATGTGTATGTCCTTCTTTAAATTAAGATAAAAATACTCTTAAGATCTTCTGCTAATACCTTACGTGAGTTATATCCCACGACACACATAATGTTTATTGTTAGGCAATTTATTAATTTATTGTTATTATATTATTATTATTTAATAAATCTCGAAATACAAGCTTTCTTACAGACTACATATAACTAACAGTAACAATTATACAGCCTTGGCCAAAGGTATTAGGCACCCAAATGTATTAGTTTTAAATGTAGCTACCAGAGTGTAAAAAGTTGCATTTTTAAGTGGTTAGGGGTAGTCAGAGGGCCGAAAATTTTATGATTTTCAATATTTTTTTTTTTTTTTTGCTAGTCAATTGCTTTATTTTACAAAAATAAAGACATAGCATTAATACCTACATCATGCTTCGACTTGACTTATGCAAAATTTCCACAAAAAAAAAATCAATAATTGTAAAAGTTATCGCTGTTTGTATGCAGCCCGTTTCTCCAAAAGTCCCTTGCGGTGATCATCACAAGTCCTTTGAGATTCATCTTAAATCAAGCCTTTTTTCAAAATTAACATTTTGGCGGTCTCAGGAAATATTTTTTAGATTTTCGAGAAAAAATCCGAAAACTGATTGTTAAAAAAACCTAATTTTTGAAAAAAAATCCCTCGATCAGGCACGAGTTTTTTATGTTTTTTAAAAGCAGTATACATTTTATTGAAATCCACCAAGCGGTTTTTAAGTTACAGTGATCGCCAGTTCAAAAAATTTTGTTTTGAGTTTTGAGAAAAATGCATTTAAAGCTTTGCTATCTGCTCCGGAGCGCCCGAGCGCCCTTGGTTAAATGTTGAATAACTCGAAAAGTATTTGTCGGATTTACTTAAAATTTTGACACCACATTTTTAAGACAATATACTTTAAGAAAATGTAGAAACAAAAAAATACAATTTTTTGATTATTCTGACTGTCCCTAACCTCTTAAAGGTGTACTTAAACTTCAACTCATTTTTTTATTATTTTATATTTATGAACTTTATTAAACCAAATATGTACCATTTTGGTCGATCACCTTTTGCCATTTTTCTTCTAGAGACATTATTTCATCAGTGTAAAACTTTTGTGGTTTCTCGGTGAAAAACTGCGACAAGTAATTTTCACAGGCTTCTCTTGAAGCCAACTTTACTCCATTAAGGGAGTTCTGCATTGACCGAAATAAATGGTATTCCGATGGTGCAAGGTCAGGGCTATATGGTGGATGCACCAAAACTTCCCAGCAGATGTTAATTCGGTCCATTAAATTTTTCACGGACAATTCATGTGGTACCCAAACATCGAGGTTCTTTTTGTAACCAGCCTTTTTTAAATGGTTCAAAACCATTTGATGATGAATGTTTAGTGCCTTGGCGATGTCATGGCTTATGTGACGGTCCTGGTCAATCTTTTCCATAATTTCATCTACTTTTTCAACGATAGGTCGACCGGAGCGAGGTGTATCTTTCACATCGAAATTTTCAGAACGGAAGCGAGCGAACCATTGTTGTGCTACACGAACTGATACAGCATCGTCTCCGTAAACTTCACAAATTTCATTGGTGGCTTGCGTGGCATTCTTCCCTTTTTTATACAAAAATTTCAAAATATAGCGAATTTCTTTATTATTTTCACTCATTTTTGAACAGCTATAACTTTTTTTCAACTTCTTCGAATTTTTTTTTTTTTTTGGTTAAATGAAGCTTAAAATGTCACCTTTCTAACACCATATGATATGACACAATGTGATTGGTAGCACTGGAGATAGATGACTCCAACGACATCTATTGACAAAATACGAAAAGACTTTTTCGACTACCCAATAATATTAGTTTGGGGAAAAAGAAATACATTATTTTCTCGGTAACTGGCTGTAGTGATTGATATATCGTAAAGTATCGATCAAAAATTTTAAAGTTTATGCTCATTGTCAAGGTGACATTTTACACTAAACAAATTTAAGAGTTTTTCTTCGACTGCATTTTTGCCAGGCTGTCTCGATTGCGTTCAGGCATTTTTGATGTTAAACAAAATGTCGGTAAAGTGACAGAAATAATCGAAGTGGAACGGCATGTGGGTAGTCGTAGCAACAAAAGAGTAAGAATCCAAGTTTTAAGTAAGGAAAGTCGCAGATTAAGATTTCCAATTTGGAAAATTACCGCCTAGGAGTTCATTACTACACACAACTAGGTATCACTTTTGAAATACGCTTTCTTTTATTTTAAAATATTGCAATTTAAATCACGCTTTATTTTATTTTACGATGTAAATATTTTAATTATTTTTTTTTTTTGGTATTTAATTATTGTTTTTGGTATGAGTAAAAAATTCGCACCGCTTCGTTAAAAAATACGCTAAAATGAGATTCTATGGAACTTTTTATGCTGATTACAACGATACACAACTTTTTGAACAAATTGGAAATAATGGAGATATTGAAGATCAAACGTCCATTTTATACATCCTTAAGACGTTAATATCCTGAAAACTACCCGGTTCTTGACAAAAAAGCATCACTGATAATTGAAATGCATATCTTTCGTTGCAAGTACTTTTTAAATTTTTGTGTACGTTTTTGAGAAAACAAAATTTGTATGAAACATTACAAAAAAACATTGCACATAGTACAACAAATTTTTTTCGCAGATTTGCACAATTAGTATAATTAAAAATTTTTTAAAATAAAAATCACATTTTTTAAAGTTCTATCAAACCTAATTTTTGATTTTTCTAGCGAAACGCTGCGTATTCTTTACTAGTTTCTTATTTTTTTATTTCCAAAAATTTGTAATTTTCATATTTATTGGCCTCTCGTTATTCTTTTTTCAAATGTATGCGCAGTATTTAAGGTCAGTCAGCGGTATCAGAATGTTTATTTTCTGAAAAATTTAAAACTAACAAAATTTTATCTACTTATATATTTATACACCCCAACGCTTTTAAAGAGCCTTTTAAAATATTAAACTACATTTCACCACCTACCGACAGGGCGTATACGCAACATTTGCAATTTAATATTTGTACTCATACCATAAAGTACCCATCCATTTCCTTCTACTACCAACACAGGCATTCAAAAACCGCAAGCACATACTTTGCAGTCATTAGAATTGTCAACTTTTAGGCGCCAAAGCAGTAATTATAAAGCAAAACCAAAATTACTTACATATTAATATTTATACTATTAAGTCGAGTAGGGAAGTGAGTTCTATAATAATAAGAAAACCATGGAAGACATTCATTAAAAGTGCCTTTACATAGCACCCGTTGCCAGAGTTCCTGTCTATAGCAATTAGGGGGTTAATTTTTTTTTAAATATATACACATACACATACACATACATATTTGTGAGTACCTCAAATATATATTCACATAAATCTGCATTTAAGCTTATCGACTTTATGAAAGTTCACTGCTCGTTTTTGCTGTTTTTTTTAATTTTTACTCTACCAATGAAAAGTATTAATCATTTGTGTTTTATGATTATTAACAGTTTCTTCTCGCTACAATGTAAAAATAATTTTCAATGTAATAATGATTGGCAAAAACAAAAGCAGAAATATTTAAACCTACTAATTTGCATTCAAATATTTAAAGCAATTTCGCTTGTGGGTGTATGTAAGTCATCATCAGCACTTCCACAAATGTTTGTATGTATTTAAAATGGGTATTACAACTGTAACGCAAATAATAAATTAAAAATGTAAATTAACGCAAACAAAGCGCCGACGCTCATTTGCCATATGGCCACTGTCTTGCAGTTGAAGTAAAACTTAAAGGAAAGGGAATAAAAATTACAAATTGTCCCTACTCGGTTGGCATGGGTAGACTGCTTAATTACCTACCGCACAGCCCAATTGTCACTGTCCAACGCATTATTTGCGGAAGTGCTCTAATTTCCGTTTGTTGAAATCTGGCATTTTTATTTTATGCTTTTAGGCAATGCCAGGATTCTTTCAGTGCCAGGATTCTCATCACCCATTCCACTTAAGCTTGCGCATATATTCTATTTTGGGACTTTTCTCCTTTAAATATTTTTATTCATTTTTTTTACGCTTTCATGAAAAAGGCAAAGATGTCTTTTAACACCACTTCTTTCGTTTGCATAACTCAGGATTATTTGTTTTCCGCTTGATGTTCTTTCTAAAATTGCTGCCTTTTTCTTGACTGCAATGTTTTTTTTTTTGCCCGTTTTGTTTTTGGTCTTTTTTTTTTGTTTTGTTTTTTCTTGATAATATTTCAGTACCTCGAAGGAAATTAAACGAGTTGAATAGCTTAAAGATTTAAAAAGTTATTTTTAAAAAATTTAATATAAATTTCTCTATTTTGAAAAAACTTAATTTAATTAAAAAATTAATTCAATTTTAACATTTGGCATAAGCAATTTTGAAATCATTATTAAAAATTAGATTCTCTACGAGGTTTGCACCTCATAGCCTTTCGTGTCCTCTACTCATCACAGTTTCTCAACCAAACCCGGTTCTCTTATTAAACTGAGGATAGAGCTGGGTTGGAGGGAGCGCGTGTGCCTTTCTTCTGGTTGCAGTTGGCCAAAATGTCTCGACCTTTAAACTGATATAAAAACGGCTTCTCAATCTTATTTAAGCGGAAAAATTATTTGAACGTATACAAGGCTAAGTGCAAAAAAAGTTAAAATCTTGCTAACAGAAAAAATTTAGTCTAGTGGCAGAAACGAGTTTTTCAAAAAAAAAATTAAATGTTTTTTTTTTGTACCTCTAGCAATTGATTAACATCCTGAGTACTTTCGACTGAAATCTCTGTTGTATTCCGATATTTGACTTGGCAATAGTACCCCATAGCTGGATACCGGAAGTCCAAAGAGGTTTGAGAATGGCCTTATAGGTACAAGAGATTTTTGTTATGTAGAAACAATTATACTTTTTGCTTAGTAACCAGTAAAGGGAAGCAAGTTTTAAGCCCAAATATTTTCTTTTGGTGAGGATGTGAGCTCTCCAAATGAGTTTTGATTCCATATGAATGTGTAAATTCTCAGTTTCGTTGGATAGTGAGTTCTCGATGCCACTGAGCTTTTCTATAGGACAGTGTTCAGCTCGGCTCGCAAATGTTACTTGAACCGATTTCGTCTAATTCGCTTTAATACGCCAATTTCGTGGCCATTGGGTAATATTATCGAGACATTTTTGCAATTTTAGATAGGGCACTTGTATCATCGGCAAATGTTGCGATTAGGACACCTGATAAGGCAGCGAGATCATGGGTGAATAACAGGGACTTAATATGGAACCTAAAACCGAGCCTTGTGACACACCAGCATTTATTTTGTTGAGTTTGGTTACTTCATCGACTTTTTTGACAAAAAATAAAACAATAAAATAAACAAATAAGCACCTTTTTCATTTCTAAAGGATTTAAATACGCATTCAATACTTCAAAAAAGTAATAAGAATTCAAGTATTACCCTGTGTTTAAAATTATAGGAGCGTGAAGAATTACAAAGTTTTACCTACTTTTCTTGTATTTAATTTTTTTTATATTTTTATAGATTTTTTTGTTTTTTTTTATATTTTAATTTTTTCTTTTTTCTATAACAAAAACCATGTTACCCAAATATTCAAAAATGAAAATTTTGCACGATATTCACAAACACTAAAAATAATTAATTTAGCAATTTTGAAAGAAAAAAAAAATAATTCATCAAAATTTCCGAACCTTTATTCAGAATTTTTTGAATTTATCTCGGTATGCAGTTTGGTAGCCCTTTCAGTATTTGTAAAGGCTCTTTCAAAAGACGTGCATAGACAATTTTTAAAATAAATTATGCAAAAATTTAAATCCCTTTTCACTATTTTCATTCAAAATATGACTCTTAACAATCATAAGTAAAAAATTACATAATTTAAGTTTGAAATTACGTTTAAAAAACAAAACAAAGTTCTTTGACATTTCTATGCTTTAAAAAAAAATTAAAAAACAAAACAAAGTTCTTTGACTTTTCTATTCTTTAACTTGTGGCACATTTTGAATTTCATTAAACATATGAAAATACTCATTATTCTCGAAAACTAATACCAGTTGTCCGGTCGCTATGCTTTTTAGAAATTCAATTAGTAAAAACGCAACCATAAAAAATTCTGCCAAGCCAATCCAGTAAAAGTCTTGTCGGCACAAGGTATTTTGAGTACTCGCGCATTTCGAGCGGTGATACGAAAGGGTAAAAAACCAAGGTGTATTCAGACCCTTTAGCTTCACCGCTTGAAATGCGCGATGTACTCAAAATACCTTGCACCGACAAGACTTTTACTGTTGGTTCTAATGAAAAAGAATTTTAGATAGGGCAAATAATACCTAATAGAGGATTACCAAAATTATTTATTTTCCTCAAACTTTAACAAAAAAATAATTTATTGCGGATTATTCCGCTCTTGGTGATAAGAGAGAGTTCTTGTTCGTGCGGACCAATGTGCGTTTGTCTTCGCAGGGCTGCAATTTGGCACTATTAGACTTTTCTGAGGTTGACGCTAAAAATCGTTATATGGCGACAATCCAGAAACGAACCAGATACTTCAACACATAATTGTAACACTATTGCTGTAATTTGTTTTATTCCCGGTTGTTATTCATTTTTTAGAGGCGTTGACCCATTGCAACTGGTATTAAATACATTAAAGGATACTAATAGGCAACTTTCATTCATTTGACAATTTAACTTGTTTTATGAAGCATTTCACAATATAATCGCTATTCGCTATCCATAAGGTCTGCTGCCGTTGTGCGTTTTAAATGCCTTCGAGAAAAAATCAGTTGATGTAAGTTGGATGCTGCATCGCATCCTAGCCGCTGTTTGTGAGCTATGGCAAATTGCTTCGTTACTTCAGTCACAGTTGGTATGTCAAACGCACGATGAAGGTCGCTTATATATTTAGTATGGTCCGTCTACTATGCTCTTCAGGATTTGGTTTTGCATTCGTTGGATAGGGGTGATGTGCTTTTGCCTAGCGCATCCGCATTGCTGTAGTGGAAGTCAAAACTATCGGAGATGTGCTTCAAGTTATAGGTATACACTCCACTTTTTTATCGTACGAGTATACACTGTCATATATGTCCAATAGGCACTGCGTTGAAGCCGTTGTAAATACGACATCACGTGCATTTATTGCGTCGTCTGGTGTCCTGCAGGGAAGTATTCTAGGACCCCTCATTTTTATTCTCTTTATTAACGATTTTGGTTTAGCTTTTCATTTGCTGAATACTTGTTGTATGCTGATGATCTTAAAATATTTGCGGTGATTAATAGTGCTAGAGACTCTGAAAAGTTGCAATCCCACTTACCCAATATCCGGAACTGGTGCTATTTAAATCGTTTGTCACTAAATATAAGCAAATGCTTTCACGTAAAATATGCTAAATCAACCAATACTTTGCATACTTCGTATAGTATTGCTGACTCTTCTTTGCAATTCGTTGAAGAAATTCAAGGCTTAGGCTTTATTCTCGTACCAAAGAGGTCTCTCTAATCGGATTGAGAGAGTTCAGAGAGTTTTTCTTTATTTTGGGCTTCGATCTTTAAACTTTTCTGAACCTTTACCGTCGTATCTAAGAAGCTCCAACAGTACGAAACCTTTAAAATTGGCTTCTTGAGAACCCAATAAGGGGTGAATGCTCCGATTTCTAGGGCATGTGCAGATTTAAATTTGTTTTTCAATTCTTCTAGTGCTGATTTTACATAGCCGCATGGCATCTGAGTCAACCATCTTAAATCGTTTTTTTTCTTAGTAATTACTAAACTATCGTACATTAGCTTAAAACACTTTTTTCATGAATTTATTGTAGCGAAACGGTTCAAGTCAGTTTATTAAAAGTTGTTGCATATTATAAAGTAACATTTCAAAAATATTTGATAAAATTTTCATGTAAAAATATTGCAAAATGAGCGAATGAGAGCACATTTACGTAGACGTCTTTTCAAAAATACATTTTGCAGTAGTCAGCATATCTCAGCGTAGAATCATCCGAAATCAAAAAATCGAATAATTTAGTTAAAGTATGATTTAAACTTCCCCCCAACGTTTATTTTGACGATTTATTTTCATTTTCAGCCATTTGGTAGTCGTTTGAAGTAAAAAGTGATTTTTGACGAAAAAATGCCGCCATTTTGTAGGTGTAAAACCACCTTAATATAAAAAAAATGGCGAAAAAAAACGTTGGAGGGAGGTTTTTTATATGTAAAATATGTGTGCAAAATTTCAAAAGGATCGGTTGAGTAGTTTTCAAATGCCAATGACTACGCACTTTAAAAAAACAGGTTCGAGAAAACCGCGTTTAAAGTTTTAAGTTATGATCGGCAGATGTTTGAGGCGGCTCGGATTTATGCTCTATAACTTAAAAAGTTTTGCTCGGATTGACTTAAAATTTTAACACGGTATTTTTGAAATGTTTTACTACAATAACATGGAAAAAAAAATCGATTTATGATTTGAATTTGGTTAACAGACTGACCCTAGACTTCATACCTGTCTTCAAGGTAGTCCGTCTTCTAAAAATATATAAAATGACTAAAAAAAATGAGAAAAAAACACAAAGAACAAATAAAGCTGAATATTCACTTCTGCCTACCCAATGTAAATGGCGCGTCATGGCGGCTTAAACAATAATCCTGCGGCCAGCATTTTTCGCTAAACACAAATACCACAGACTTTTGAGCGTACCCCTCAACAAATTGCGGCCGTTGCCGCTCCACCACCCCACCACCAACAAATGTAGGCTAATTGAATTGTTTGTTTTCGGGGAAAAATACTTGGCAGCGGATTTGTGTTAAACATTACCGTTTAAAAGTTGTTCATGAAAATAAAAATATTCGTACCTGCATAAAAATAGCAACGGTCTGCTGGCTCGAATTGATTGTTTAGTTGAAAAGCAAATTAAACTGTGTTAAATGAAGGGCAGTCAGGAGGATGGCAGCACTGACAGCTGCAGTGATTAATAAAATATTATATGAAATGGTGAGTAAGATTAAGACATGAATAAATAAGTGGAAATGCAGTGAATTGCAAAACTTTGTGCAAAAAGCTATAAAAGTGAGGTTATGGCACTTATTTATGACATCTAAAAAAGGTTCTACTTTCATTCACATCAAAGCCATGCACACCCAAACGGACCTAATTACCGTAAACTATGGCACCTTTTCATGCTTCACCAGTGCGGCTCGATAATTTTGCACATGAAATATGAAGCGAGAGAAGTGAGAGAAAAAGGCAAACAAAAACTTGCCAGTTCACTTTTTCTGCTCGCTTCTAAGCCTTCAATATTATCGCCGACTTAACGATGAAAAGTGAAAATTATTTTGGGATCTTCCGTTGGCTACTAAATCCATTTGCAGCACAACATCAAAAATGCTGCCAAATGCCTAACAAGGGACCTTTGTACTGAGATACTTTTATGTATGTATGTATGTGCGTATGTATGTGTGAGTCAGGCATGTAGCCTCTTCCTTGACCTTGCCTGTTTTGCCTATTCATTTGATGCCGATTTAATTTTGATATTTATTGAGTGACAATTTTTCACGACTAAGCTGTTGGAAATGGCCATAAAGCCAACAAATGAAAGAAAATCGAAACAAAAAGCGCAAAAATAAAACCTCATTTCAACACAGCGGGAGACAAAGACCTTGCCGTCGTAGGCGTATTGAAATTGTTCAAACACGCAAAACTGTGTATGTATGAGAAAAAAAATATACTTAAAACAAAAGTAACTAGAAAAATCAGTTGATATGCGCCGTGCAGTTAGGCATCTCCTCCTGCAAATATCTACTTTGCTTTGCTCTACCCGCCTACGCTGGCCTTTGACATGCTTTGATGCCTGGGGTGGCCCCAAAAAGTTTTTATGCTTCACTTTCCAAAGCGAGATTTTTGTGGGATTTTATGCGGATTAAAGTTGGCTATAGTACAACTGCATATGCATATACGAGTACATACGAGGGCGGTTCAATAAGTACGCGTGTTTAATGCCAGAGGGCGCTCCTGAGGCAAGTTGGTGGGAGCTACGTATGCTGCATCTAACAAACGACGACAAAACAAATTTCAGATTGATTGACGGGTTAGTTTGGATTTGGCAGCTATTCGAGTAAAACGTTTTTCGTGATTTTTGCTAAGATGGAAAAAGAGCAGAGCCGTTCGGTAATTCGCTTTTTGTTTTTGGATGAGAAAAAATGCGAGGAGATAAAGTTGGATGCTATAAATGGGGACGCTTCGCCATCTATGAATACAGTTACTTATTGGTTCAACGAATTTAAACGTGGGCGAACATCCGTTTTTGCTGGGGAACGACACGGAGGAGCGACCCGGCAGAAGCGGTTACGGAAGAAATCATTCAAAAAGTCCACGACATGATTCTCGCTGATCTACGAACGAAAGTGCACGAAGTAACAGAGGCTACAGGTGTGTCGAGCGGAACAGCAATTGATATTTTACATGATAAGTTGGCGATGAAACAATTGTCGGCCCGATGGATGCCACGATTGCTCACAAGCAACAACAAGCGGATGCGGTTGTTAACTTCGAAGCAGTGTTTGGCGCAATTTAAACGAGATCTGAAGGAATTTTTGCGTCGAGTTATTATCGTTTATCAAACACGAATTCATCATTACACACCAGAAACTAAGCAACAATCAAAACAATAGAAGGCGAAACAATCCCATCGGCCGGAAAGGTCATGCCCGACGAGTTTTTGGGATGTGAACGTCGTCATGATCATGGATTTTTTAGAAAAAGGAAGAACGACCACTGGACAATACTACAGTGAGTTATTGGACCGATTTCACAAAAACTTGATGCAGACATATCCGCATTTGGCGAAAAAGAAGCTGATGTTTTACCACGATGACGCACCAGCACTTTCATCCGGAGCTTTCGCCGCTAAACTGCATAAATTGCTGCCGCACCCCTCGTATTCAACCGATCTGGCTCCCTGCGACTTTTTCTTGTTCCCTATCATGAAGAAATGGCTCCCAGGAGAGAAATTCAGTTCAAATAAAGAGGTCATCGACGAGACAGAGGCGTATTTTGGAGAACTCGACAAATCCTATTTTTTGGAGGCGTTAAAAAATGTCCGCAGCATTAGGAGAAGTGTATTTTTCTAAAGGGGCGTATGTTGAAAAAAAAAAATATTTGAATGGTGTCTTCATTTCTAACACGGGTACTTATTGCACCTCCCTCGTATATACATGTGTATATATAAGTATGCGCTCAGCGTATATCTAAGTTATCTGAAACATATTAGTGTGCATTTTATTTGTGTATCGCTTTTTCCAACAAAATCATAATTTTTCTTTTCCGCAGTAAATTTTTCATGCCCTGTGGCTACCTATTCTTACTTTGATCACTCGCCATGGCGAATAGTATATATTTTGATAATAATGATGACTTACATTAGTCTGTATTTCATTTAAATGTACTCGTAGATGTAAAAAAATAGAAGAGTTTTTGTTCGGGATTTTCAATTTTTTTTAGAAGTAAATTTTATGCTACAAAGCTATTGGGGCTCAAACCTCCGATTTATTGGGGTATGGAATAAATGCTTCTCAGCTTCTCGCCCGCCATCGAGCAACACACGGTCATAAACAGCGTTTTTTGCATCGAATCTTCAGCGGAGATTAGAAATGGTGCCCCACTTCAATATGAGGCCAAGAAATGAGTGGGTGGCTCCAGGACATACGGAAAAGCTGAGAGTCAAGCCGGATCTTCATCTAAAGAAGATCATGATATGTGTTTAGTGGAACTCGGACGGCATGGTACACTGGGAAATGCTGGAAAAGGATGCGACGGTCAACAAGGAGCTCTACATTGCCCGGCTACACTACGTAAATGAGGTTATTCGACTGAAAAAAAAACCTCAAAAGGCCCCATGTTGCACAAGCCGTCAAAGCCGCACTCCAAGAGCTCGTATGCGAGGCCCTGCAACATCCGCTGTATTCTCCACATGTTGCACCGACCGATTGCCATCTTTTCCACTCCCTTTCAAACCATATGAAGGGCGTTACCTTCGACAAAGAAGAGGTCCTTAAAAACTAGCTCAACAACTTCTCTGACACCAGACCAGGCGATTTTTGGCTCAACGGCATCAACAAATTGGTCGAGAGGTGGGAAGATTAAACTTATTGATATAATTATTGCTTTTTAGTCTGCGGTAAAACACACTACGAACTTATTCCCCAACCTTATATAAAGGGTTTTCTAATAAAACTGTTAACAGGCGCTATCTAAACCATTGATCTTTTACGGGAAAAGTTTCCGGACCGTGTAATCACTCGAAGAAGTGATCACAATTGGTCAACGAGATCTTGTGATTTAACACCTTGTGGCTTTTTTGTTTGGGGGCACGTAAAGAAAAGGTCTACGACAACAGTCCAGAGGGTCGATTCAAGACCTCAAAGATGGAATTCATGAGGCTATCGAGGACATAGGGCAGCCACTTTGCAATTCAGTTGTGGAAAATTTCATGAAAAGGATATTGTCCTGTAAGCGTGGTCGTGGTGGTCATTATGTTATTTTCCACTATTAACGGTATACCTTTCGCTTTATAATGAAATAAACATCCGATCAATTATATTAAAAAATTCAATTTTTCTTTGAATAACCCTTTGGAAAACCCTTTATCCGATCGAACACTTTTGGAAGCGCTTTTCCATCGTATCTATCACTCCATTACCTAAAATTTTGTAATTTAATAGGGTGTTGTGTGGATATCTAGCTTTGAAAATAGGGTGCAATTTTTCATAATTTTTTTCCAGCCCCTTTTTTTGAATAAAAATAATTATTTCATGTCAAAAACAAACTGTCCGAATACCTTTAAAAGCTCGTTGGAGAGTACAAATTAAAGAAGGTCTTAGAAAATCATTAAAAATATTCATCAAATGCCTCAGACTAGCGTAGTCTACTACCATTCACGCTTCTCGTCGTACATGTGTATGCACATATTCGTATAAATGCATATCGCTGCACAACCTTAGAATATCGATTTCTTTCTTAGTTAACATTCATGACTACCTGTTTGTATATTTTCTCAGCTGTCATTTGAATTTTAAATTTTGCAGAATCAAAACCTAACTTCACTTTTAATTCCACCCATTCCAAATCGACTTTCGTATTTTGTTTTTGTATTAATTTCATGCGATTTAGTGCTTAGTTCAGGCATTCCGTAGCATCCTAAAGTCAGTAAAACACACGTGCGCTTTTCATGCGAAAATATTTATCTTGACTTTTTCTACTTCTATACTGAAGCCAAACTTATTTATGCTTTTTTTATTTTATTTCAAATTTCTGTTTATATTTGTTCCATTTTGCTGTTTTATTTACTCCTTTTTATCAACTAAAAGTTACCTATGAACTCTGTCGAAACTTCTGTTTCAACTCAAATGGGTAAAGTTGTGGTCGTCCACATTAATTTCTGCATTTACGCGCAAATGTTCCTGAGTGCGTGTATTAAATTATTTTAATTTTTTTCTTTATTTACGTGTATGCAACTTTAGAAATAATGTTTGGTGAGCTTAAAAACTCGAGTGCAGTATGTAGATCATATGACTCAAAATTTTTAACTAAATAAAGTAATTTATATTCCGTATTATTTAGTGCAACTTAGTAGCAAAGGAAGAAGTATTTCACTTCACTTTTGTCTTTTTATGAGATTCCTTTAGACCAGCTGTTTCTCCAAATATTTGAATATAATTGCCAAGCTAGCTGAAAATCTCTCTTTGTTTATGGATTTACTGTATTTATAGATATAAAAGAGCCTATTGGGGAGTTACAGCGACTTGCTCAAGATTGCAGAGTTCCTTATTTCACTAAGAGACTGATTAGAAGCAGCAACTAACTACATCCCGTAGATTCCTTCAGCTCAAAGGAGTATCTTTACTAACTTATCGTGTTTCATTAAAAATTCCAAATAAATCAAGATTCCGCTCAACTGTGGCAAATTTTGCAGTCCTAAGCTTCTTGGTCTTACCGCCCCCCATTTTCGCACGTAACAAATGAATTTTCAAATGATGGCTAGGTACTGAGTTTTCAGCGCAAATGGATTTACTTATACTTCGTTTTCAGACTCATGAGTAGCTTCGAAAACAACTCTACTTATTCTGTTAGTCTGCAATCTAGTTTTACATACACACACACAAGCATGCGTTCATTGTATGGACTACATTTGCAGCACCAAGTGTAGTTAAGCTCTTTAAGGTTCGCCGACATGAACACTACGAAGTTATGATTACTTATAAGGAACTGTAATGAAAATAATAATGTTAACCCTTTGCCACCTGCACATAAAATAAAGTCCAATAAAATTAAAAATTTTATAAAATGAAAAAACGAAGTAAATTAAAATAAAAAAACAAAATAAATTAAATTAAAACAAAAGAATAAATTCAAGTGCAATAAAATAAATTAAGATATGAAATAAAGCACAATAAATAAAATTAAATATAATATAAGATAACTAAAATAAACTGAAATAATGTAGAACAAATTAAACTCAAAAAAAAAGCAAAAACAAAAAGCAATAAAAATAAAATAAAAGAAAAACATAAAATAAAATAAAAGAAAATAAAATAAAATAACATAAAACAAAATACAATAAAATACATAAATAAACAAAATAAAGGAAATGAAAAAAATAGAGTAAAACAAAGTAAAAAAAAAACTAATGCTAAAATAAAAACTAAGACAAAATAAAATAAATTAAAACAAAATAATAAACAACGAGAAAAATCAATTAAATAGAATAAAATTTAAATTTTTTTTAATGAAATAAAACAAAGCAAAATGAATCAAAAAAATAATCTAAAGCTAAGTAAAATAAAATAAGATAAAAAAACTAGAAAAAATAAAATAGAATGATAATAAAGGAAAAAAATTTAAAAAAATATATAATAAAATAAAGTAAAATAAAAAAATGAACTTAAATAAAATAAAATACTATAAAAAAAGGCGAAAAACAGGAAAAAGTAAAATAAAATAAGAGTAATGAAAAAAAAATCAAAAAATATAAACTATGGTAAGTTAAATAACATAAGATGATAAACCCACAAAAACGAAAGTCAAACAAGATTAACGAGAAAAAGAAATAAAATTAAAAAATAAATAAAAATAATATAAGGTATAATAAAACAAAATAAAATAATAAAAAAAACAAAAACAAAATAAAATAATAAACAAAAATAATCCAAAGTTTAAACAAATAAAATAAGATGAAAATCCAAAAAATGAAATAAACTAAGATTCAAAACAAAAAAAACTAAGCAAAACAAAAATAGATGGATTTAAAAAAAATTAATATGGGATAAAATAGAGTTAAATTCAATTAAACAAAAATAAAAAATTTAATAAAAATAGAATAATATTAAGAAAAGCAAAACAAAAAATTTAAGTCGAATAAAAAATTCAGATCAAATGAAATAAAACAAAAAAATTATAAAAAATTAGATGAAAAATTAAATTAAATTAAAAACAACATAAAAACTAAGTCAAAATAAAATATGAGATAAAAAGTCAAAATAAAATATAAGTTAAAATAATTAAAGTAAAAAAAAAATTAATAAAATAAGATAAACTAACACAAGCGTAAGTGCACTAGCCTGCCCTCCCAGAGGTTGTGAGCCCGAATTTACCTACTTGCCCTGATTCTAAAAAAAACAAAGCACAACAAAACTCGAATTCCTCACACCCAAAAACTTATCCTTTCCATCCTTACCCCTTGGCGCCAGCAAGAGGCAAGCGGGCAACCGCGGTCATAGCGCAAACACACCAAATTTAGCGAAATTCTGAACCATCTGTGCGATCCTTCTGCCAGAAAAATGTGAAACACAAATGCCGCTCCAAGCAGTAAAAAGGCGTTGTTCCTAAGCAACGGCAGGTGGGCATTCCCACTACTTAGGACTGGTAACGCTAGGTTAATCACCTACCCTCCCAGAAATCAAATAAAATAACGAAACCAACGCACGACAAGTCTTGTCGAGGCCCTAAGCTCCACAAGGAAAAACAAGTAACAAAAAAAAATAGTGGAAAGCAGAAAAAATTGTAGGAAATAAAAACAAAGTGAAATAAAACCAAATAAAGTAAAAAAAAAAATAAAATGCAAATTAAAAAAAGTAGAAACAAAATATAAGATCAAATAAAACTAGGTGCAAAAACATTCAATAAAATAAGATAAATTAAAAACAAAACACGAAAAAACTACAAAAAGCAATACAAAAACTAAAAAAATGTATTAACAAAAATTAAAAATAAGATAAAATAAAACAATAAAAAAAACGACAATTAACTCAATGGAATATAACTATCTCTGTCTCTCATACTTTTCTCCTTCCCTCCTGAACTACATATCTACCCCCTTTCCAGAGCTTCAAATAGGCTTTTTAGCCTGAGTGTTTTAGGAGCCACCAAATCTCCTGGTGTTCCTTGGCTTGACATTTTCAAATTTCAAATGGAATATAATAAAAAAATTAAGTAAAACTAAATTAAATTACAACTAAATACTTTCAAAATTATTAAATGAATTTTAATAAATTCAATCGAATTGAAATTCAAATTTTAATTAATTTTACTTTTAAATTTAAGTTTGAATTTTAATTAATTTTAAATTTGAATTTTTATTTTTTTTTTTACAAAAATTTTTTAGTAAAAAAAATTAAACTCAAATACATTAACTTAAACTAAGTCAATTTACATTTAAGTAAAATTTAAAAAAAATTATTAAACAGGCATCAAACCCTTGTTCCAATTTAACCTCAACTTCGCTTCATTTTGTATGAGAAATGTGAAGCACAACAAATATTTTTTTATTTAGTATTTATTATTCAATGTACTTTGATGTGTTTTCTATTCATATGCAGGCTCCTCTTACTTTTAAGCTTTTTATGACTTACCTTTGATTTTTTGAAGTTGAGTCAAATAGACTTTTATTCCAGGGACTGATACGACGCGTGTCAAATTAATTAAAAAAAAATGTTTTCAAGTGTAAAAATTTTCTATTTTGAGAAGCCGAATAATTGAAACTGTGTGCTGCAATATTTTCATGCGTATTTAAATTTGCATTAGACGGCAATGGGTTAATGCATATACAGTGGCGGTCGAGATAATAGCAGCACGATATTAAGCAATTTTGGCTATTTATTTATTTTTATAAATTTGTTGGGTTTTTTTTATAGAAATATAGTTTATACAGCAATACAAAACATATGACTCAAAGTTTATAACTTTGCAAAAAAATAAAAAAAACGTAAATTCACGTTGATTTTTGGGAATATTTTTGTTGATTTTGCTATGACATTTGCTTCCATGTAACGAATACCCGAAATTTTTGTAAATGGAGAAAATGCACCGGCCCGCCAGCAAAAACAAAAAATTGTCAAAAATCAATGATATTGTAGCCGCTTTCAAAATTGGGCAATATGAAATGAACATATAAAAAATAATTACAAAATAAAAATAAATTAAATAAACAGAATAAAAAAGTTAAAAACTTTGCAAAATTCGCGCTGCTTTATTTTGACCGCCACGGTACGTACACGTAAACACATTCCAATTTGGTAACCATGACCACCAAAATCAGCTTTCAACCCAATTCACATGCCACACATAAATGTATGCCAGCATCTCGGCAATGAGGAAAACTTTGAGTTTATATTGGCAGCAACAGTCGTATCGTATCATGAAAGCGCTGTGATCCCCAGCGCAACTTCTGTTGGTCAAAGCAAAGTGGCCAGCTCGGTAATTGCATATCAACACACACATATACATGCAAAGCTTTGCACCGAATTGGCCAGATGCTAAGCCACACATGCTGCTATTTGTGATTTCTGTTGCTGCTGCTGGTGGTGTTGTTCCAGTCGTTCCACTGGGTGCAATTTTCAGCTTTTGCACACAACACTGCGCTCTCTCAATTGGTTCTTGGCTAGTTTTTGGTCAGCAACCACACTCGCAGTAGGTGGCAATATCGCATTACCAACTCTCTGGTTATTTATGTTGCGACTTTGCCAACGCTGTTGTTGGTGTTTGTCTTCTTGTTACTGTCTGTATTTGCTGCAATAAGCGCAATATTTTCTTCTTACAATTTCCTGTTTTTCGGTATTTCAAGGTATTATAGATTGATCTTTTGAGTACTCTTTTCGCACATAAAAAGGATGGAGTCATAAATACGTAACGGGTGGTGCAAATAAAAGTATTATTGAAGAAAATAAATTAAATAAACAGGGGTCTATTTGTGCAAAGGTTCAATAATCTTCCACAGAATCTTTCTCACAAACACTCTCATACGTTAGGACGGGCATGACGAGAGCCTTATAGAATGTTAGTTTTGTTCGGCGAGAGAGGACTTCACTACTCAGTTGCCTACTTAGTCCGAAGTAGCACTTGTTAGCAAGAGAGACTCTACGTTGGATTTCAGGTCTGGCATTATTATCGGTGTTAATGCTGGTTCCTAAATAAACGAAGCCTCTTACAACTTTGCAATCATAACTGTCAGCAGTGACGATACGCGAGTGCACCGACTGATGACAGGAGGTACTTTGTATTGTCCTCTTTCGCCACCAGACCCATTCGCTTTGTTTCTTTATCCAGTTTGGAAAGGCCAGAACGAACATCCTTTCCAATATCATCGGCATACGCCAGCGCTCTTATAAAAAACTGTGCCTGAGCGATTAAGTTCTGCGGTACGCACGATCCACTCCAACATCAGATTAAAGAAGTCACACGAAATTGAGTCACACTGTTTGAAACCTCGTTTGGTATCAAACGCCTCGGAGATGTCCTTCCCAATTCTGACGGCGCTGCTGGTGTTGAGTTACGTCATCTTGCATAGCCGTATTAGTTCTGCGGGGATACCAAATTCAGACATCGCGGCATACAAGTAACTCCTTTCCGTACTGTCGAATGCAGCTTTGAAGTCGACGAAAAGATGGTGTGTGTCGATTCTCCTTTCATGGGTCTTTTCCAAGATTTGACATATTGTGAATATCTGGTCGATGATGGAATTTGCACGTCTAAAGTCACACTGATAAAGTCCAATCATTTGGTTGATGGTCGGCTTCAGCCTTTCACACAATAGGGTCACTAGAACCTTATGAAGATATTTAGAAGACCAATCCCGTGATAATTGGCACAGATTGCAATATCACCCTTCTTGTGGATTGGGCCGAGCACACATAAATTCCAATCGGCAGGCATGCTTTCATCCGACCATATTTTGCATAGAAGCTGATGCATGCACCTTAACAGCTCCTCGTTGCCATGTTTGAAGAGCTCAGCCGACGGTCCGTCGGCAGCCGCGGCTTTGTTGTTCTTTAGCTGCATTATCGCTGTTCTCACCTCGTCATAAGAAAGCAAAACAAATTGCAATATTTATAAAACCCCATTTTATTTATAGCTGTCGCAGAGTTCTTATTGAGTGTTTCTAACTCTATTCAACGAATAGCTAGAAACCTTCAGGGTTTTCATCGTCTCCATGTAACATCGACGCTTGTCGACACTCCACCAAAAAGTCAAATTGTAGCTCTAAGTAGTGGGTTCTAAGTGTGGATTCCAGTTAAGAGCTCTGATTTAAAACAACAGAAAGATATGAGTGTTAAACCAGTAAATGATCCCAACAGATACTACCACAAGAACCACCCTTTAGTGGTTATTAACTTTGTTGCTGTTTCATGTGATGCTTGGGTGAGCGAATTTCCATTAACAACAGCGCACGTCCTTAACCTCTGGCCACTATCGTTATAGCCAAGCATACATTCTACAGGGTGCCATTTAAGACGACACTTGATTGTTCGCACTACTACTTATTCATTTTCCAGTACATCCATAATCCCAATATGTATGTCCATCTGCAACTGATAACATATATATGAACGAGAGCTTAAGATATGTGCATGAACTTTGTTGCAAATCGCTTAGAACTACGAACTCGCATGAACTGTTAGTTAGTGTAGCCAAACATTTAATAATTCATGGCATCCAAGTTACTTTCTACTTGCCTTGGATGCTCTTGTTTACATTGACATGAACATAGATATGTATGTTTGTATGTATGGCCTTTTGTCTTGATATTTGTTTATGTTTATGTTCCACGATTGCTTTTATAAGTTATTGGCACTTTCTGTTGCCCATTTGTTTGGTCACGTTTTATTGCGAAATCCCTGCGAACGTGTGCGGATTTAGAGGATATGTTGATCAATAGTTTGCGAGAAGCAGCATGAGCAGATGCCCGCTGAATTTCACAATTTTTTAGGTATTATTTGAATAGGAAAAAGATTCGGATTTACTTTAAAAAATCATCATCATCAATTCCTTTTGTTCTGAATGGTACATAGAGCATCAAAGTTTCAACTGTAGAACGAATCCCATATAAACACAAATTCTGCAACTTTTCCACATTTCTATTGGTACCACTTGGAGATTGTATCCCTGTGGAGTACATCCATAAGTTACAAGCCTAAGGAAGATTTGATGAGTACCCCGGGTAAGATGCCCAAATACTCTATAACTTGAGGCCGCTTTTAACCCGAAGAACAGACGGCTTTAGGAGCCGCTTGCTTCGAGATAGACGCTGCGAACTTCAGGAGATCTTTAAATTGCATTGGCAAAAACCTAGTTAAAGATTAAAATAAAGTTAAACACCGGATCGGAACCAAAATTCATCCCACAACTTAAACTTAGTAACAAGCAGAACTAAGCCAAATAAGTCAAACCAAGTCAAATAAGCCAAACCAAGCCAAAACCAAAACCAATCCCAAGCTATAGGTAAAACTGAGATCACTACTAGGCACTCTTCCAACCCAGGGCTAAGATCAAGACCCACTTCAATGATAAAACTGGACTGAAACTAAGAGCAACGCTAACTTTGGCCAACGTCGAAACCAACACAAAGACCCAATACCAATACGAATATTTTAAAGGTGACTTTGTAGAAATATATTTAATGAAAATTACATTTCCTGCGCTTGTGAGCTCATCACTTGAAAATGACTGGACCAATGTGACTGTTTTTTACTTTTGGATATTTGTAAAAGTTTGAGTCAGGATCTTCGGTAATAAAAAGTTGGAAAAGTGGTTAGAAAATTAGAAAATTTGAGAAAAACTTGAACTATTTAAAAAAAATGTTTTTTAATGAAATTTTTGCAGTGACCTCATGACTACAATTCACGAATCAAACGCTGAATAAGAAAACACTGTTGGCTTTGCTGTTTTGTGCTGTTTGTAAACACTCTGTAAAAGTTTTCAGTAAACAATAAAATTGGGATAATTACAAAGAAAAGTTGGGAAATTCAGGCAAATTGCAAAGGTAGAATTTTTGATAATTACAGGCAATTTGTAGCCCCTTTTGGTATACTAACTCCTTTTTTTTGTTTTTGGTTTTGGTTCCTTATATACCGACGTTAAACGTAGTTGAAATGCATATTTTCGAATGAAACAAAGAGCTGAAAAAAAATCTGGATAATCGTACTACCACCGAAATTAAGATAAAATTGAATTTGGCTTCACATTAATGATGTTCACATTCCTATTTGAAATTATTTTGAAAATCATGGGCCTGGTTTGTCGCATTAACCAATTTGGAGTATTCCAAATTCTTCCCTCGAAAGAACACGCATCAAGTTTCTGTCAGACCGGTATATTTCTTTATGTTTAGCATTCGTTTGACTCGAGGTAGTCGAGTGATTTTCCTTTGCCAACACGACGACCCGTCGGCTCACGTCTCAGCAGTTGTGGTCGCAAAATTACTGGAAATAGGGTTCCAACTCATTTCATATTCCTCCTAACCTCCAGACTTTACTCCCTCGCATCTCTCGGACTACTATTTGTTCCCAAGTTTGAAGAAATGACTGGCGCGAAAAATATTTCATTCAAGCGAGGAGGTAATTGCATTTTTCAGACTTTGACCAATCCTATTATTTGGAAGTGTAAACAAACTATAACAGCGTTGGACAAATTGTACGAGCATAAGCCTAAAAGTAGATTATGTCGAAAAATAAAGAAGAATTAAGTGAAGTTTTTCTCTTTGCACGGACTTTTCAAACGACCCTCGGAATTACTTGTAATGTTTAAAGGAGATAACTTGTAACGATATAAGAGCAGAGTAGAGTTACTGCAGCAACAGGCGAACTTATAAAATGATGCACTGTTTACATTTAATTTGAATAAGGCAACTTTCGTATTACCTTAAAGTGTTTAACCCCACGCTGGACACCTTTTTTAAAACCTTCGGTTGGGCACCTGGATCTGGCCTATTTTCGTCCTGTTCCAAGATCCCTTTTAAAAGGTTATATCCAAAATTTATAGAAAATCACATTTTAGGAAGCTTCCTGGAAGCTCAAGTCGTTAGCTATAATAGAAATATGTTAAATTCACGCCCAAAGTCGAAAAAGCCAGTCTCACCAGACGCGGGGGCCCAACGGAGGGTTCAAGATGAAAGAGTTTGGTAAATTACTTTGCCTTAAAATTTCACAAAAAAAACAAATAGAGCCGTTTACATAGCTCTGAGTACAAGACTCCACTAAAGAAATATGACTACGGAGATGAACAACAGCTTAGAGAAAACTGCAACAATCGTCGAGCAGTTTTCTTTTATAAAAATGGCATATGAAATGGCAAAGCTATAATCCAAAGATCATTTTAGCGATTTTTAGGGTGGACCAAAAAAACATTTTTTTTTTTTTCAGATAATCTGCGAGAGGAAGGTTTTTTCAAAAACATGTTTTTTTTTTTTGTAGCGACCGACCCGACTTAATGTACATGTATTTTTAAACTGAAACTCATAAGTGTGTCGTAGGTAAATTAAGGTAAACGAATACAGTTCAAATAAATTAATTTAGTTTTCAGTGTCAAAAACTGTACCCACGAGTGCACATATCTACATATGCACCGAAGCTAAAATATTTTAAGCCGCTTATTTTGGTTGCCCACACTAAATTTCAGTGTGACTGTAAGAAATTTCTCATTAGCAATCTCAGCAAGTAGCAACAGTAGGCAATAATGTCATTTCGATACAATTTTATATATCAATTCTCCATCAATTAAAATGCGACTAGTGATTATGTAATGTTATTATCGAGCAGTATAAGGAGAAATACTAGGCAGGTATAAGGAGACATACTAGGCAGTTTGTTTTTTATTTTTGTTTTTGTTTTTATTAAACACAAAATTAAAGCGTTTCCCCCTCAAATAATCGGCTTTCACCGAAATGCCATGTGAACAAATCGTTCCCCTAAAACTTCACTACAACAAAGGAGCAAAGTGGGGAAATTTTTTACTGTATCGCTTTGCAATTTTCGTTAACATTTGCTGTCAGGGAATTTTTTCATGGAATTTGCGTTCAAACAACATTTTAAACTGAAAACAAAATCTATGCAGATTTACCGAAAATAACCCACCGCTCAATTGACTTCATGGACTGTTAGGCGAAGTTTCGCGCTGAAATTGAAAAAAAAAATAAAATACGATACGCAAAGAAACCGAGCAATAAAAAAGTTCGTGGGTAGCGAAATGTTTAATTTTTTATACACAGTTTAGACATTCGCACATTTCCATACCCGCATATAGGTACATACACTATAGATGTATGTGTGTGTGCCCATCTTTTTCCCTTGCCACGCGCCTTTATGCTGCTGTATCGTAATTGCTGTTGTGCCGCCAGTGATATTTGATCTACTTTTTTTATGGTTTTTTTATATGCAGCAAAGCAGTCGCAAACGCAAGCGAACACCTCGAGTTCACTGCGTTTTTATTGCACTTTTTCGCTTTGCTGCGTGACTACTCCTCACCATGAAGAGCAACAGCAGTTGCTAGTGGCGCTTCCAACTTTTGATTTGTTTATGTTTTCTTTTTTTGCTGACTTGTATTTCTTTGCTTCTTTTTTAACATTTTTCCTTTGATTTTCTGCTGATCAACTTTAAAAATGTGTAACGACATAAAACAGATGCTTGACTTAAACGTGACCAAAATACAATTACCCTCACCACTAGCAAAAGCAACCAACAACAACAAATCTCCAACAACTGCTTGCTGGCTAGTGGTACAATATGGCCCCCTGTGGAATGGCCTGTTGCTCGCCATGGCTATGGCTGGTCGTCTGCGAAAGCATCAATTTAATGTTAGCTCTGCTTTGCGGTTAGGTTTCCAGTCAGGTCATTGCGTTTG
The DNA here is from genome assembly GCF_027943255.1 of Anastrepha obliqua. Lineage (NCBI taxonomy): Eukaryota > Metazoa > Arthropoda > Insecta > Diptera > Tephritidae > Anastrepha > Anastrepha obliqua. Next base: position 111,859,124 of record NC_072896.1, on the reverse strand, counting down.
CTGATATTACAGTCCCAGTGCCACACTTTCATGATGGCTTTTTTGTTTTTCATGCTATATCCACTCAACCTTTTTTTATTACTTCAGTAGGTGCCTTGCACTCTTTTAAAAGTTTCATGCATTGCATTTGCACTTAGACCCAAATACATTTAACGCGTAAACTGAATTGAGTGCGTCAACTTTTTGCATAAAGGCTGTTAAAACCATGGTGAGAAAGTGTGGCCAATGTCAGACCGTTGACCGGCTCTCAGCGAATTTGAGAAACTCAGCTGATTGGCTGGCGTAACCGAGGTCAGGGCAGCGATTTGTTTACGAAAAAACTGAAATTGTGTAGGTGATATATGAAAAAAAATCAACGCAGTCTATGCTCATGTTACTTCACTGCCCTCTGCACGACAGCTAATTGGACGCGTGTGTGAATACATGTCAAATGAGCGGGCAGAATTCTGCTGCCGAGTACCCGGTGACGTGGCAGCCGAATTTACTCGCTCAATTTTCAAGGATGATAGATTACCAGGTTTGCTATTTAGCTATGGTGAAAAAGAAACTTCGGTTGCCACGTCTCAAGGTATTCGGCAGCCGAATTCTTTACACTCATCCAATCAGTCGTTGTTCAGATGACAACGAAGTGACATAGATTTTTTTTTTTTCATATATTACTAACACAAGCTAAATTTTGTTAAACGCATCCCTAGTGACATCAACCTATCAGCTGATTCTATCAGATTCGCTGAGAGCCGAATAGCGGTCTGCTAAATAGTATAGCCCTAAAAACCTTTTCACCATACTCAATTTCGATTTTCACCATAACTGAAGGTCAAACCTAGTTATCTTTGAGGCCTAGGCCTTTGAGAGCGAACCTATTCACTCTCTGCTCCATGCACTCACCGCCTTAATTCCACAATAGCTAACTGAACCACTCAGTCACTCCCTCATTGACTCAAATATTCAATCAGTCTCACTTATGCGTTTGCTTAGCCAACGCCGTGTAATGAAAATGTAGCAGTTTGAAGTGAATTTTATCAGCAATGTTAAAATAGTTAAAGGAATGTATAATCTTCAGTTAGTTCACTCCAAACTAGTTATTAACCAATTACTAGTTCATCACAAGAGTAGTAACTGTTTAATTTTAATTTTTTAAGGTACTGTGGAATTTATTATATTATAATGACGGATGGAGTCTCAATACCTTACATTGAAAATCCGAACTACTCAGCAAACTTTCATTCATGAGTTACTATGTATGGAAAGAGACATACTAATTTGAGAGTCAGTTGCAAAAGGACCAAAAAAATATATTATTCCACTGCTATGAATCCGCCGTAGCCAAATGGGTTGGTGGGTGACTACCATTCGGGAGTGCATAGGTCCGAGTATCCGTGCATGAAACAGAAAAATTATAGAAAAAATTGTTCCTAATACAGATCGCCCTCGGCAGGCACTGGAAAACCTTCGAGTGTATTTTTGTCATGAAAAAGCTCCTCATAAAACCCATTTGCCGTTCGGAGTCGATTTAAAATTGTAGGTGCCTTCAATTGTAAAATAACATCAACAGGAAGAGGAGCTCATAGTAACAGAAGTGTACGCGCTAATTACTTTTTTTTATATTACTATAAATAAGACTGATTCAATCACTAAGAATGTATGAAATTCGTTAGACGAATACAAAGCTTATTTCATCTATTTTTTTTTTTTAATTCATTAGATGATAATACGAGCAAAGCTCCTTACTATAGTCCCAGTCCCCCGAGCCGCAGGGTACTTTACATTAATATTAGCTAACACGCCGGTAAAAAAACAACCAAATAAAAAAACAAGAATAAAAGAGTAAACAAGCTTCTGTTTATCCTGTGCAACACATACAACGAAGCAAATGCTAGAGGTACTTTGGAACACCTGCTTTGCCCATGCCCTGCTCTGTGTAGGACCCAACAAATGTGCATAGGATCAGCATATTTTCATCCTCGAAGGATATTGCTGACAAAGGCTGAACGCTTTGTTAAAACTCGCGAAAAGTGCATCATGAAATACATAAAATAATAATTCGACTACCAACACATAGCACTGGTACCCCAATGGACCCTAGAGATCTAAGTGAGATCTTTTTACAGATCAGTCAGCACTACCTAACATAACCTTTTATCTATTCTTAGTAGGAAAGGCCCACACCATTTTTTTTTTTCTTTTAGACAAAGAAATGTGTATCTCATTTTTATATTTTTTATTTAATATTTACCCGTAGTGCCAATGTTTTGAAAACTAACTTCCTTGTAAAAAACACATTTTTACTTAAATTTAGTACAAAATGCATACAGGTAGATATTATTTAACCTCCTCTTTCAATTTCTCTGCACAAATGCTCAAAACAAAATTTTTTTCTTGGTCATCCTAAATCTCAGTCTCTCTATTACTAACCTTACCAACCTTATAGCGACTATACAATTTTTTTAATATCTAAAACAGCCCCCGCTACGTACGGCTTAATGTTGTCAATACAAAATTTAATAAATTAGAGTGAAATTGGCTAGTAAAAATTCTTTAAAAATTTTGGGCGCAAAAAAAAAAAACAAAACAATATGAAAATATGACGATCACAAATTGGTACGTTTTTATCAGTTTTAAAGTTTTTGTAAACAAATTTTATATTAATGCTGTCCGCTGAATTTTTTCTCTGACCAAGAAAATGAGAGAGCATTTTTTTTCTTCATAATTTTATTTAATATTTACCCGTGCCGCCAACGGTTTCAAAATTACCATTGAGTTGCCATGGGAAAAAAGAATAAATAAGCTTCTCTCTATTCTTAGTAGGAAGGCCCAAAACATTTTTTTCTTGATGCTGCACCCTGAATTTGATCTTTGACCAAAAAAATTAGACACCTATTTTTTTTTTGTTTTTGTTTTTTAATATTTACCTATACCTCCAATGCTTTGAAAAGTTCCATTGAGTTGCCATCGAAAAGATACACTTTTCCTTAAATTCCTTTTCCATAATCTCTCTTTCAATAAAATTCCAAAATAATTTTTTTTTTGTTTTGTCATTCTAATTCTCAGTTACTACTCCTTCAACTTCTAGAAGAAGCATCGTAAATATTAGTACAAGAAAAGTTGTTATTTATATGACAATCATTTAACTTTTTTCATTTTTATTAACCTTAAAATCTTTATAATTGTTTTAATTACACTAAAAAATTAACTTCATATTTTCCTCAACTAAAAGAACAAATACAACTGCTAACTGATCCGCCCACTGCCTGGTTCATTAACTCACTAAATCACCTACGTTCTCACGCAATCATTCATTCACTTTCTCATTCTCTCACCTATCCACTCGTATACGGCACTTACAGCTTCACAACGCACTCAAAACTTCCCCTTAGTGCCTTCAGCCTACGGCTACAAAAACTAAAAGTTTCATTCCTCTTCAACTTCCTTTTAAAGCTATTCTTTATAACTACATTTCCTTCCTTTTGCTCATCACAAATATATTTACATTATAACATTTACATTTACTCTCATATTGCCTGGTTAGCAATCGTCTACGTGAGTATGCAAGTGTGTGTGTAGTTGTATATTTTACTTCCTAGTGTCAAGTTTTTCACTTTCAACTTTTACTTGTGCTCCTTTATCAATGTAGATATGTAAGTATTTAGGTATGTAGTCAAAAGTACATGGCTACTTTGCGTTATCTCTGCAAACGTTGATGCTCAATATGAATGGCAAACTTGTCCGCTTGTCGAGCAAAGTTAAATGTTTGCATGGCATTTCCTTTTTGCCTACTCAAAAGTTCACTTTTATTGTTGGTCATATTTATTGTAAAATTGCTTGTAAAACTTATTTCAATTATATAATGGAAATGATTATATTAGTGTGGCGCATAAAGCCAGAAAAGCGCTTGGAAGTTTTTATTAACAATTTTAGGGAATTTATAGCAACTAAAAACTTATGTAACTAAAAAGAGATAAAATGAAACATTGGGCGTCTAAACGAATAAAATTTAATATACTTTTGCTGCATGGCTACTTTGAATGATAAGTACGAAAGTGTGTAATAAAAAAGCATGAAATTTGATTAACTGCACGCATAATAAGAAAGTTGTTAGTACTCGACCTGTTATTCATGGTCTGTAGGGTCTGTAGGAAGGCACTACACTAAACCAGAAGATTATAGCAAATTGAGTGAGTCCCAAAATATGACGGTTTTATGGAGTCAAAAGTAGCAGTTTTAAATGTTTCCTTACTTTCAAAATTGATCCCGCTTCGCGACACTGGATCTGAGTTCCAAGATCGTGCAAGATCGTTTGAAAACATTTTCCCCTTTTGTCGGCAATATCCTTCAGCGATTAAAAGTATACCGATCCCAGGTAGTTGTAACGAGTTCTTCATGGAGCAAGACAGTGGCAGAGGAGGTGTTCTAACCTACTTCTTTCCTCTTTGCATAAGTTACATGCGTCGTTCTGTACCAATCCTATTTTAGTTGCACTTATGTATTTCACTGCCTTCTGAATAACGACTGTTTCGACAAGTGTGCGGATACATGTGGAATGAGTGAGCAGAATTCTGCTGCCGAGCTTCCGATGACGTGGCAGCCGAAGTTACTTTCACAATTTTGCTTCAGATGGCCAAATATGTATTGAAATCTATCATCCTTGGGTGACATCCTTGAGACGTAGCCAATTTGTTTCCCGCTTTTTTTCAAATCTAATTTCACTAGTGATGATGCATACTCGTTTTCTTCTTGCCATCTTAATCTACATCCATCTTTGACTTTTGGCTATTTAAACCTTGTTTCTCTGGACATTAAGAATGTGGCCTTGGCTTGAAGAACTTCTTCACAGTCTAATAAGAATGAGCTGTCCGTGATTTTTCTCAAAGACTTCCCGGCTATGGTTATTTCTCTCTGTTTTCTTTGAATGCCTGAAATCTTATTAATCGGAGAAACGATGTGTGGTAACGATTGAGAGTGAACACTGAGAACCTTTCATTGCGTCCTCAGGGATGCCACACGGCAGTATTTTAGGCCTCTTCTCTTCGTTCTATTCATTAATGATATTACTCTTTTTCGTTTGCCAACTTTCTTCTGTATGCTGATGATTTGAAAATATTTTCTGCTATTAGAAAAAATGAGGATGTTCCTTTGTTGCTATCGGAAATTAAAGCGCTCGTTCGTTGGTGCAGTAACTGTGACATTTCTCTAAATACCAAGAAATGTTTTCACATGTTACTTTCGCAAAATCTCAAAATATTTTCCAATCATCTTATAGCATTGATAATACTTTACAATCTCTTCATGAATTCAAATATCTGGGTGTGATTTTTGTCTTCCATTACTCATTCAATAGTCACATTAACTTTGTTGTATCCACCTCTTACTCGATCTTAGCTTTAAGAAGGCGTTATAGCTCGAAGCCCTCAGACCCTTACACTCTCAAATTACTTGTTACTTGGGTCGCTCTAGATTAGAATATACAACATTTACCTGGAGGTCTTGCTACTGATTTGCAATGCAGAGAATTAAACGTGTACAGAAGGTGTTCCTTTAATTTACTCTAAGGTTGTTAAAATTCTCAAATCCATCCCTTCTCTAGAGAGTAGAGCGACTATGCTCTCATTGTCTTTTGGTGTTAGTGTAATTAAAGGAGAAATCGATTGTTCATCCCTATTATGTAGCATTCACTTTCATTTTCCTAGTAGATCTCTACACACACAATAACACATTCTTAACACGAATTATGCGCGTAAGGTTCGTATTGCCCGCGCTCTAAGAGAATTCAATGACATTTCGGGTTCTACTTCGCTTGACTTCTCAGTGTCAAAGAATTAATTTTATAAATTTCTACACGCTTTTTTCAATTTATTTAATAATTACCTATAGTAATTGAAGCTCATATTTGGTCTGTCTAAGGGGTCTGTAAAAACTGTAATTATGTTTTGTAATATATGATAATGCGAAAGAAATACGAAAGCTGTCAAATTATGTACCAATTCACTTTAGCTAAGACTTCTACTATAGCAACTACAAATACTTCCATTGCTCTACTTGCGTTATGGGTTGCCCTACTATACGGAAATTTATTCAAAAGAGGCAGGAGAGATAATAGAATGCATCGATGTTATTCGAGGGCTACTTTGTTCAAGAGAAAAATTCAGTTATTATTTGATGGCAATGGACAGGCGTACGGGCGCACTCCACTAGCAGGTATCCACTGACGTGAAGACACCGAGCTGTGTATTACTTCTTCAAATCTCTGTGATAGTACAATGGCTTTCGTTCTAACTTAAAGTATGATAATCAGCCTTTGGGCATATCTTTTAAATGGTATTTTTCTAAACACAAAATTTTGTATAGATATTTACAAAATTTTCCCGATATTCACCTTGAACTTTTAAGGCGACTGACAATTTTTATTATTATTATTTTTTTTAATTCCTGTTATTCGCAATAAATCGCTATTCGAATTTATGCAAAACTTTAAAGGCGTTAATTTAGATTCATTTTTTTTTTGTTTTTGTTTTTTCTTGAAAGAAATAATACAGTAACTTATTAAGATGTCAATTTGCTTAATTGCTATGTCGGTAGTGATTGAAATTGACGATTGAAATTAACAACTTCTCGGTTTGTTCGCAAGATTCGTTGAATAAAAAAACGTGGAAATCTTGACAGCTTAAAATTCAGCTGTCAAGTTCAACATGTAAAAACACTGTTTGTTTGTGTGTTTGAGTGTGTAACAAAATTACAAATGCACGATGTAATTTCACATAATTAATTAATACTAAAATAGCACATGGACAAAGCGACAGCGTAAAAACTTCAAAGCAAATGAATTAATGAACTGGAGATTAGGCGAAACACGAAAAAAAATGTTAAACGAGACAGCAACAACAAGTGACAGCAACGACAGCGAGTTCACTACGGTAGCTAAAATAATGTAAAGGCGGCAATCAGGCACCATTAGATGTCAATTGAATTGAATTTCCACATGAATCACACGATTAAATATTTAAATAGATTTGAATTTGAATAAGAGGAAATAGACAGATCACCAAATCTAGGAGGTGAATGAAAGCGAGATGTAAGCGAGATGTAAGCGATTTATCGGCAAATGACAAATGACAAATAAGCAAGGCAGTAACAGAAATAGAAAACAAAAATTAAAAAAAATACAAAAACAATATAAAAAAAAAATTTTTTTAAATTAAAAAAAAAATGTATGAAGAGAAAATTAACAAAAGCAAAGCAACACCAATAAAAATAAATTACCAGTACAATAAATTTAAGAGCCATAAAATATGAGTAGCTGCCAAAAATTGTTTAATAGACCTACAGCAAAAAATAAAAAAAATAATAGCGTGAAGAGTAGCATGCAATGAATTGGCAAGTTGGCAAGCGGCACGTTGTGCTGCCGTTTTGTGCGGCACTGACTACAACAATCAGTGCCAGCCTTTGCGACGCCCACAAATGTGCTGCATGCAAATCGACAAAGTCGACAAGTGGTTTAGGGAAATTCATAGGCAACAAGCGGAGGACAGTAAATCCATGCATTATGTCAAAAAAGTAACTGGAATTGCTCAATAAAACACAAATTATTTCTTATTCGTTCCGAAAAACGTTAGCTGCGGCACTCAAGGCGTTATCATCCTTTGAGTTTAAGTACACATTAATCTTTGAATGCAGCGAGAAATTGAATTTGCTAGGAGTGCATAATCGCATCAGGCTTCATATGGAAGCGAAGTAGCGGATGTATTGCCGAGAGAGACTACGACCTCGTTATTATTAGTACCGTAGCTTTGTTTGCTGTGGAACAATACATCATCAAGAAGAAGCTTAGAATTGAAGATCTGAGGCTAAAAGACGTGATCTGGCACCAAGTTACGGGGCTGCGCCAGACCTTACTGTGGTGGTATCAGCAAAAGAGGATGAGGCAACTCATAACCCTCCCTTAGGACGTAGCCTTCTGCACAGAATTGGGATATGGTACACTGACTCCTGACATTGCAGCGACAAGCATTCTTCTCGAATGTGATGCTAAAGCGCGAAGAACTACAGGATGCGAGACTTCTTCTATCGGCTAAAAGTGGCTGCTTCAATGTGATGATGTGAGTTTTAGAAAGAGAAAAAAAAGTGCAAAATAGTTTTTTTTCTTTTGCCTTATTCACTCCTCTCGGGACCTCGACAAGACTCTTCCAACGTACACGGTTCTATACTGGTGCTTTTGCACCGTCACATGAGATGTCGGCATTTGCTAGTTCGCACAACATCGACCTTCTCCAAGTGTTTTTGGTCGACCGGGACCTCTGCTCCCTTGCGGGTTCCAGTCCTGTTCCATTCTCGTGATGCTATCTGGTGGTTTTCTCAATGTATGATCTATCCATTGACACTTTCTGGTTTTTGATTTGCCCAAGGATGGGTTTCTCGTTCACTAATCTCCACAGTGCGTCGTTACTTTTGGCCAGAATATTCTGCAGATGATGCGGAGGCATTTGTTGATGAAGGATTGCAGCCTCTGTGTGATAGTATTAGAGACCAGCCATGTTTCGCTTCTGTACAACAATACCGCCTTTACGCATGAGCCGAATATTCGTAGTTTAGTGCATCTGGAGATTTGCGAACTCCCCCATAATGTATGCATTCGCCCGAATGCCGCCCTTGCTTTGTTTAGCCTGCAGTTGACATCTTCATCTGCTCCACCATCTGCCGTGATGATGCAGACGAGGTAGTAGAATTCCAACGTGGATCCGACAACCAATATCTAACTTATACTGGTTAACTCTCATGGCATTGGTCTTGGCTATTGTGACCTCCAGTCCGACAGTGCGTGCCAGCGTGGCTAGTTTGTCCGCACCCGCTTGTATGTCAGAGAGTTTGTGAGAGAGGAGGCAGATGTCATCGGCGAAGTCCAGATCCTCAAGATGTCTGGTGAAACTCCATACGTTGCCTTTTTAATGCAGGGTCAGTTGGCTCATGACGTCATCAAGGACGATGACGAAGAGAAGGGGCGACAATGAACACGTTGGTAGTGAATGGATCACTGATATGTCCTTTGTGAAGTACTGCCAGTTCAGAGATTTCGTAGAGGGCTTTGATGATGTGGATTATCTTGGCGGAAACTCTCTTTCTACTCAGGACTAGCCATATTGCGTCTTGTTTGATAGTGTCGAACGCCTTCTTAAAGTCTACGAACAGCATGTAGAGCGGGAAGCGCCACTCAACTGATTGTCTACTATAATCTTAAGTGTGTTGGCTTGGTCAACACAGCTTCTGTGAGGGCGAAAACTAGCTTGCTCGTCTCTTGAGGAGCGTTCGATGTCTTTGAGCCTGCTTTGTATGATTGTAGCAACAATTTTCTAGATGGTGTTATGTAGGGTTATTCCTCGCCAGTTGCCGCAGCCACGCAGGTCGCCTTTCTTGGGCAGCTTCACTATTTATGTTATATTATTTTATTTTAATTTATTTTATTTTATTTTATTTTATCTTATTTTATTTTATTTTATTTTATTTTATTTTATTTTATTTTATTTTATTTTATTTTATTTTATTTTATTTTATTTTATTTTATTTTATTTTATTTTATTTTATTTTATTTTATTTTATTTTATTTTATTTTATTTTATTTTATTTTATTTTATTTTATTTTATTTTATTTTATTTTATTTTATTTCATTTTATTTCATTTTATTTTATTTTATTTCTTTAAAAAAAAAATTCTTTTACTTTGTTTAATGTTTTTTGATTTCAGTTTTTTACTTGTATTTCATATTTTCACTTCCTTTTATTTCTTTTCCTTTCATTTCTTTTTAAAATTTATAACCCGGTTGAGAATTGCATCATGATAAGATATATATTTGAATGTTTTTATTCATTTACCTGTGAATTCACCTAAACGCATCAAAGGCCGATAAGTGGCTAAGCTCACTAACCTCGCTAACCTCAATAATAACAACAACCAACAACTAATAATATTGTACTTTTCTGAAAATACTCTGCGCCAGTTCTGTTGTTGGTCGGCATGCCTGTGTGCATACTTATATGAGTGCACTCAAATTCTTCATCCAATCATTCAACTATTCATTGAGGCAGCAGACGTTAATTCAGTCGCCAGACATACAAATGGTTCAATCTGTCATCACAGCCGGACATTTCACTATTTATCTCCGTGTTACATCGTTTTGCCTTTCAATTCGTAAATTTGTTGTCTTCTCTAACTGGTGGCAATCAATGCGGTCAGGTAATTTGGTGGCTCAAGCAGCTCCCTTCTCTTTCCACTCCATCTCTCTTACAAACGAAAAACAACAACGTTCGCTGAGCATTTGAAATGTGATATTACAGCTTGTCGGCAGCATTGTTATTATTATTGTATGCTGTTATTGTGTAGCTAATTTTTTTTCTTGTGATGTTGCTTTCAAATTTGTCACACATTTATGTCCACGTCTATGCATCGACAATTGAAACGTTTTTTCTGTCATCACTAGCCCCGCAAGCTACTATTTCATATTGGAGGCATGTCTAATGTGTTTATAAGTACATATGTACATACATATCTACAAACACGTATGAACGGACAGATGTATTCATAGTTGAGTTCTCATGGGGTGGCTACATAAAATTGCTACTGTCATTTAACGACGCGCATTCCCGTCATACAAGATCGCCACTTGTCAGCGCTTATTGTGTGATTTTATGTCTAACATATATGTATGTGGGTGTATGTGTGTGTTTGCCTGCATGAATGAGTACAATATGTATATATGTATATATATATAGATTTGTTACTGCCCACTGTCATTTGTATCTCGTTAATTTGAATAAACTGCTGGCTGTTGTTGTTGTTCTCATTGCTTGCATGGCTGGTGTCTAATTTGTAGCTTTGTTAAATTTCGCAAATTTTCAGAAACTGTCGCCAACTGCGTGCTCAGCTGTCAGCAACATGTGTTTTGTAAACGTATAAAAATGTAATAGTATAATTAGCTCTGGAACTACCCACAGTTGAAATAGTTGAAATTAGTGAACAAGTAGAAAATAGCACTAATTATATAAAAATAATATCTAACAATATTAAATTTAATGATTTTAAACTGTATTTCTACTGGGAGGTAATTTTTTAAATTTAAAGTTTTCGCTTAACTTAAATTCAAAAATTTTATCTAAATCTATATGAGGCCTTAAATCGAATACTGAATTTGTATTGCAGTGACCCCAGTAGTGGCATTATTTAGGGTAGTTTTTTTTTAATAATAAAACTTTCTGGCAAACCAGCTCAGCTTGCCTAAAAAGCACATGTTTTCAACATTTGAAAAATAACGAACATCTTTTTTTCGTTATTTTATTGTCTTACTCGAAAGAGCAAACAAATTCCAAATAATTGACAGAAATCGGTATCTGATTGGTGTATTCGAAAGAGCAAACATCCCCACGCACAGAATTTCACTCATTATCAGCCTCGGCTGGCTTTACTGTAGCGCATGCTGTTAAGCTGTTTTTAGCATTTCTGTACACAGTATAAAGTGACGTATTACTACGATATAAAGTCAAATAAAAAATTCTTTGTAAAAATTTCAAAAATTTAGCACCAATCGGTATCTGATTGGTTCATTTGAGTAAACATCCCCGCGAACAGAATTTCTCTCATTGTCAAGCTCTGTTGGCTTTGCAGTAGCGAATACTGTTAATCTGTTTTTAACATTTCTATACACAGTATACCCTGGTTATGAAAGCAGCTACGTTAGCGGTATGCGAATTGAATGCAAAAAATGTAGTTCGTTAAAGCGTCGGATAGATTTTCTTGGGTTCATAATCGAAAATATTACAGTTCGTCCGTCTACTGAAAAAAATAGTGCGGTAGAATCTTTTAAGATGCCAAAGGACCGAAAGCGGGTGCAGAGATTTGTTGGGCTAACTCCTCACTTTCGTAGATTCATTAAAAACTATGCCCTTATCAGCAAACCATTGACGCATTTGTTGTAGAGGAATCTTGATTTTAAGTGAGGTGACGAGTAAACTATTTCATTCCAACAGCTGAAAGCAGCTCTTGTGCAGTCAACGGTGTTGAAATTGTATGATCTGAAAGGAATCACAGAGATGCATACGGATGCTTTAAAATTTGATTATGGAGCCGTGCTCTTGCAGCACAATCCAGAAGATCAACAAGAAGATAAAACCCGCTGAAGAAAGTACCACTCCTATGAACTGCAAGTCCTAACGATTGTTGAAGCTTTAAAGAAGTGGATAGTTTCTGTACTAGGGTTGCCTTGTGATTGATTGCAATGTTTTTGCTATCACCGGGGGTTACTAAGTGTGCCATGTTCCTTCAGAAATTTAGCTGCACTGTAGAACATCGGAAAGGAATGCGAATGAAGCACTCAGCAGATTAAGCTGCATGCTTGTAAATGGCACATTGCGACATAGACTAAACGAGGCCCAGATGGAAGACAACTTCACTATTAGACCCTTCAAATTATGAAGACTTACATATTAACCATGAAATATTGTACAAAGACCAAACTAAAGAACTAATAGTAATTCCGAAGGCTTTACAGGACGAAATAATCCCAGCCGCTTAGAGACAAGGGTTAAAAGTTGCGTGGAATGATTGGTAGTGAACTGTGAGCAAATGCACTAAAGGTAAATCGCCGATGCAAGCGGTTAGCGTCGGTACAACGAACGGCAGCCTTGAGTGTTGTGCCCGCCTACCACACAGTATCAGGGCCAGCTGTTCAAGTAATAAGTAGTTTAATACCGATAGACTTACTAGCTTTTGAGAGGCAAAAATTATGGGCATTAAAGAAAGAGGCAATGGAAGAAAGAGTTAGAAATATGCAGCGCGCGAAATAAAGAATGAAACCCTAATGCTATGGCAAGACCGCTGGATAACTAAACACACAACAGAGGGACGGCTAGGCTAATAAAAAACGTCGACACATGGTACAGCAGGTACAGCTTCGGTGAAATCAATTTGTATACAACCCAAGTGCTTTCGGGGTACGGGTATTTCCAGAAATACCTGTTCAAAATAAGAAAAAGCGAACACCCCACATGGATAAACGGGGATGCCGCCGAAGATGATGCTGACCACATCTTTTTCGAACGTGGAACGCTGGAGAACGCAGTTGGTCACACAACCACTGAAAATGTAATCGACAATTAATAAATTGCGCAAGCGATGATATTGGGTTATTCACACTTAAATGCGAGTTGCCCTAATGTAATTGTTTATCAATTTCATGCGAATTGTATTTTATGATTTTTATTAACTGCAATGGTGTAAATATAATATGTTAAAACATAAATTTTGTATTTATGAGCATGCGATAATCATAACCTCGCCTATTAAGCACAAAATAGCACTTTCGCATTCGTGCTTATTTGTTGTACCGTTTAGCTTGGATTGCTCCTTCCCCTGCTCTCCTTTCAATATGATTTTCTTGCCTTGCCAGCGCGCCCATAATATTACTGTTACTCACTCACTGCATTGTGTGCTTTTATTTTGGTGTCTACTATACGAGCAAGCCAGTACTGGATCGTAAGCTTCTATGGCAACCTAAGCAGGTATTCACTTATGCTGTTTATTAAATGCTATTTATCAGCTACAAAATATTTATATGCTACTTAGATATTTAGCAGACATTTTTGTGGTAGTTGTGCGAACATTCAGGGCTGGTTTGTGCTTAATAGAGCCCAAGGAATGCTGGTATAGTAAAGTGGAAGTTTAAAGAGATTTTAAACTGCTTTAAATTTGACGATTTTTTTGTTTTTGCTGAGGTGTTGAGCATTTTTCCATATAAAAGATTTTCGATTTTTATAGCGTAAAGTGTAAATTCCGAGTGACTCAAAATGCTCGTTGATCTTTGAAGATTTTTTTGTTTTTGCTGAGCATTTTTCCCATATAAAAAACTTTCAAACATATGGAAGAAAATTGTCAACATTGTATGCAAAGAAAGTAAAGCACAAAATCAGCGCGATTTTTAAGCAAGTTCACGCTTACACATTAATATACTAAAATTGAATGGAATACTTCGAATTTCTGTACATATTTCAGGATTCAAACTTTTCATAAAAATTTTCGATATGCAATTTTATAGCGCAAAGTGTGAATATCGAATGACTCAAAATTCTCGTTAATCTCTCACGATTTTTGTTTATTTCTTTTTTGCTGAGGTGTTGAGCATTTTTTCCATATAAAAGGCTTTCGAACATATGGAAGAAAATTGTCAACATTGTAAAAAGAGTAAAATTCAACGAATTTTTTGAGCGACTTTACGCTTACACTTTATTATGCAAAAATTTAAGGGAATTGAATGAATTAAAACCACATGCCTCGAAGTTTTCTACAGATTTCAGAATTCACAATTTTCATAAAAATTTCAGTATGCAATTTTATGGCGAAAAGTGTAAATTCCGAGTGACTCAAAATTCTCGTTGATCTTTGACAATTTTCGTTTTTGATTTTGTTTTTACTGAAATGTTGAGCATTTTTCCATATAACAAACATATGGAAGAAAATTGTCAATATTGTATCCAAAAAATATCGATTTTTGAGGGACTTCACACTTACTTATACTAAAATTTAGTGGAATTGAATGAATTAAAACCGCATACCACGAAGTTTTCTACCGATTCTGATTAAAAAATTTAAAATTTTGACCAATTTTTTTTGAGATTTTTTTTTTTAATTTTTGTTAATTTTATACAAAGCTGCCTTGAGTAATATAAATTTTACTGTAGAATGTACAGCAAATTAAAAACAAAAAATTATCACAATTTTAGCAAAATATAATCCATTTTCATCAGTAGAGAAAGTAATAGTACAACAGAGCGAAAAAATGTGCCCTATAACTTTATATCCACCTGTGTCCACTTGTCCACCTGTCAGCCCGATTCATACAAAATCCGCTCCTGCAATTTATCAACGCATTTGTGTACACAAAACCACATCGACATAATTACAAGAAGGTAGAAACTCAACTACTGAAGCCACAATCGCTGCTAACAAAACCGCTGCGACCGCCAACCCATCGCCGATAACCGAAAGCAGTTAGATGGGTTAGTGTGTTGGCCGCTTAGTCGGTAGGCTCTTTAGCTGTTTGTTTGGTTGGACGCTGTCGTTCGCTCCTTAAATGCACGGCACTTGAATCCCCATAAATCTCATAATGGCTTAAGGCTTCGAGTGCGTAGTAACAATCTGTGTATGCGGTGCTTGAATATATCTGTGTGTGCGTATGTACGTGCATTGTTAACAGTGGCCACAAGTCGTGCGTATAACACGGAGTTACAAATGTACTTCGCAAAATGTGAGGTGCTATTAAAATTTTTGGTGCATAATATTTATGAAATTTTGTGTAGTGCTATAGGACTCACTTCAGAATGATTGTAGAAATTTTCTCGCATTGCAAAAGTTAAATATACTAATTTTGTAATAAAATTTTGAATAATTTGTAGTCAATTAAATTGTATGTTTTGTTGTTATTAGTGATTATTTACACTTTCTATAAAAATGTTCGAACAATTATTTTATCCCACTTGCTGTCACTAATTTTTAGACGGAAAAAAATTTAATTTGAAAAAATTGTCAATGCACCAAATTTCTTATATAAAAAAAAAAATAGTAAAAATATTTTATTCAAAGTAATTAATAACCATTACTAAATTTCTATTAAATTATTTACGCACTCTCAAGCCTATTTTTGAATGACTCGCCCAAAAATTTGTTTGCCTTTCAAACCAAACCAGTGATCGAACTATCTTTTCACATTTCAAGTAAGCTTTGTGGATATTTGGATGATCTGGCCTATAATAGATCACCCAGAACTGTATGTAATAGATGTAAGATGGCCGTAATAGAATCTCCCATTCAATCCCGCACAGCATCAACCTCGTCAAGGAACAAAAGAGCCTTCCTACCCGCCAAATTTTCACCTATTTCGCTCATACGTGAACGATTTTTTCTCGCTTCAAAAATGAATCCATCTCGTTACATTTCAGCAAAGAGTCACAGACTTCAAATTGGTCCCCAAGGTGCTTTTGCGAAAGTCCGTGTTGCACTCATGACTTCAGCTTTTCCATGAAACCGGCCTAATGCAAATGGGTCTAAATAATTTTCCGTCTGATCTTCAGTTACTAAGCAATGGCGTAAGTAATCACATGGCAGCTACGAGACTCCACAATTTCTATGATTTTATTCACAATTTCGACTATTGATCTTTTCCGTGTGTGTTTGTTAAAAGGAACTTCGACCAATGGGTCTCGAGACAATCTAAAATACTGCATTGATCGACGTTCTTAAACTTACCCTCCTACGTACTTCTACAACTACTGTCAATATAATTTTCACATGGAAGCTAGAACCTCAAGTGGAATACATACCTTCCCCAATTAACTCTTTGGCGCAAGTCCGAGAGGAACTTTTTTCAGTCATAGTTTCTCAAGGGAGGAGTAGGCGGTGTGTAACATTTGAAGGCAGGGCATGGCAAACATGTTTACGGATGGCTCGAAGTTAGACGGAAAGGTTGGTGAGGGAGTATTCTGCGAGGAGCTTCTCAACAAGCTCAAATTTTGGCTCACGGACAACTGTTTGCCAGATTGTAGTGTTTCCCGGAGTGTAGTGTTTTCCCAGTGTTTTCCAAAATTTCGGTAATAAACTCATTTGGGTTCCCGGCCACAGTGGCATAGCGGCAAACTGCTGGGCTGATAAGCTGGCTAGACAGAGAACTCTCGAGGCGGTTACACCGCGAAATAATAGGGTTGTGGTTCGCTTGAAAGCCTGTGATCTGTTCCTAGAAAGATGAGCCTCGCATCAACTCAGCGAGCGCTGGACTAGCGCGCAAATTAATCAAAATTGCGAGATCTTTCTGGCCACGAGTAGATCGGGGGCGCTCGAGGGTACTTCTAAGGCTAACAAAGCCGCAGCTCTCGAATTTGTTAGGTATCCTTACTGGACATTGTCCGTTAGGTGTCCATCCGATGGGGCTTCGTATTGCTTTAAGTCCTTTCTGCAGAAGCTGTCTGGAGAACAAGATGGTATCTTCTCAACACCTTCTTCTCAGCTGCCCTGCTCTTGTTGGGTCAAGATTTAGACATCTGAGCTTTTCAGCTAAACCCGCGGTTATTGCGGGCTTAAATATCACACTCGAGGTGAAATTCATCAGTGGCTTGAACCGGTTAATACAACCTTAAATAGCCACTGTTCGTCGTCATCTTATAATCTAAAGCCCTTTATTCATTTTCCCACCTGTATGGTTATTTTCCTTTTGCTTTCCCTACCTACCTTTGTATGGTACTACAACGGACGAATTTTGAATATTTGTCCAAGGGTAACCATTTATCCTAACCTATCCTAGAAACACTTGCAATGTTAATTTGGTCAATGCCAGTTTTAGTTCCTAAAATAACCCCATATTCGACGTCCATACTATCAGAATGGAATAGTTGAAACTACCGACTTACTGTCGCATTCGTTACTGTATTGAATTCAAAAAAATAAATCAATTTTGTTTGGCCGCCTGCTCCCACCTTTTATCTTACTCGTAGTGACATCGTAGGATGCATCAATTTTTCTATTTTCTGTTAAAAAATACAAAATACTCCTTGCAAATCACTCCTTGCATTGCAAAGGCGACCCTTTTAAAAGGCAGCGCTCGTAAAATTATGCAGAATAGTTAGGAAACATAAATATCTTGCTCCAACTTTTGAACTTGCTCGTAGTGGCACTGAAGAATGCAACGAGTTTTCTATTTTTTTTGTAACTTTATTTTGGAACTGTTTTACAAGTTTTTTTTTGTTTTGAAACGTGATGGCACCTTTAAATCACCGTCATCGTGAACTTTGCCTCACTAAATGCATCAAGCGAGAAACATGCAAAACTTTTCGCTTCACCTAATATTTGGCCACACAATGGACGAAACCTATTCATACTGGCAGGCCTCAAAGATCGCCTGATTTGACATATGTGCGTAACCTCAGAACGGATGATGACGCTTACGTTGCATATCATTTTACAACAACAACTTGTTGTTCGTGATTTATGTCACATATTGACTATTTGACTGGATTGGCTACCTGCTGGCCACTTCGTTGGCCACCTCAGACGCTTTTTGTACTTTGTATTTTTTCTTTTTTTTTGGTTTTTTTTTTTGTTTTTTGTTTTTGAGTTATAGCTCACATACTTTGTGCATGCCACTTGGGCAGTTGAGCGGCATATTTTGCCTTTTATCACACATTTACTGCCATGCAAGTATTTTCGTGGGATTTTAAGTATGTCCGTACTTCATTTTGGCAAATGGCTTTCGAATATTGTCGGTAAACATTTGCCGCCAGAGCACTTCCCAGCCTCAATGTGATTAAGTTGGTCGATGTTCGTGTGCCCTTTGCATGACTTGCGCTTTTTTGAATTAATTTTTGTTATTGTGATGACTACCTTTCCCCTTTAAAAAAAACTCCAGCCAACCAACCACTTACTCGCTCAGTCGCTTGTTACGTTTTCTTTACTTCTTTGTTTCTTTATTTCTCTACATTACTTAAGCTTTATTAATTGTCATTATTATTGTTATTATTGCTGCTATTTGTACTTCAACGACTGCTGCTACTGTTTGTTGCTTGTTATTTACACGCATTTGTTGTCGCTCTCAGACATTTATTATTATTAGTACTTATGCATTTCTGCGTGTGTGTATGTGTGTGTGTATGTAGAGCTACGCCTGCGGCTTTACTCGTACCTTCAAAATATCGAAAATTGTAATTGTTTGTAAGCATTTCATATTTCTGTGCGCATGTTTGTATGTGTGGTGCCATTGTTATTGTTATTGCATGACTGGGTGAATTTGATTTATAGGTAAATGGGTTAGCGGGTGTTTCCAAATGACGCCGCCACTGTTAAATTGTTATGTTAATTGTTACAAAAGTACAAAATCGCATTGAATAATTTTTCGTGTATGTAGAAATGAGTGTTCACTCGCTTAAATGCTTATCAAAATGCAAGCAGATACTCATAAATATTTGATTGTATGAATGCACAAATTCAATTGCATCACTTAATTCGACCACGCAATTGATTTCTAACTAACAAAATTTTGTTATTACAAATACCATGTTGTTAGCCTCATTTAAATTTCTAGCCCTTTACACTGGGTTATATAATAAAATGTGCATATAAACAATACTCATTAATAGTACGAGGGCTGCGTTTTATATTTTGCACCCAATAATGAAAACTTTTAAGAACAGAGTTTTGCATTTAAAGGGGTTATATACAGTTAGAAGGCCGAAAAAAGCGAATTTTCAAGAATTTTTTCTGAGCAAACTTTTAAATTTATTGATCTAAAAATTTATACACATATTGTGTTATCTTGTTAACTGTATTTTAAGACTTTTTGACGTGATAACGTCTTTAATTCGATGTAGCCGGCTGCACGCACCAAAAATGCTGCGTTATCTTGCTCATGCGGCGTTACCTTGCTTAAACTACAAGCGAGAGCGCGGAACGAACGACAAAGAGGCACAATCGGCCCCGCGTTCGGCAACGTTCGACATCTGGCTCTCTCCTTCTTAAGTGAGCATTTGTATATGTATATATATGCGCATACGTACATATATAAATTCACATAATTGTATTTGCATATGCCTTCTTCCTGTGTGTATGGTAATGAACCATTTCTCTGTTGAGAGTAGGACGATGATAGAATAAATAGGAAATGAAAGGGAGTGTTTCGAGTGTAATGTGTCTTGAAAAAGTCAAATCGATGATGTTGCGTTTTAGTGTTGTTGACTTATTAACGTCTGATGCACAATCGAAATTGAACATATCTTTCATGAATTTGATAAATGTTTCGTAATTTTTCACGTTTGTGTAAATGTAACTTGATCAATTCCATTGCGACTCCATTTACATCCTTCTCTACATCCATACAAAATATCTATCAAACAAATAAAATTCAAATTTTGTTATGAAAATTGCAACCATTACATCAGTATTTTCTTATGACGTTGTCACATTAAACTATCGTCAGTAAACCGACTTTACAGACAACCTCTTTTTTTTTTTTTGTTCACTCCTATCGGGAGCATCGGGCCTCGACAAGACTCAGTCTTGTATTGATTCCGTTGATCTATTTTGATTTCTGGTCGGGTAGGTGATTAGCCTGCCGCTACCAGGCCTAGGCAGTAGGATTGCCCACCTGTCGTTGCTTAGGAACAACGCCTTCTTACTGCTTGGTGCGCCATCTGTGTCCCACATTTTTCTGGCAGAAGGATCGGCCTTAATATATATATTACCTAAAATCGTAAAGGTTGTTCTCTGTTCTGCTGCGAACTTTTTCAATCTCGAAAAATTAAATAAAAGTTATTATTGGTCACTGATTCTTTGCCAGGGCTTGGAAATATACATAAATAGCCCCTTGAGCCACCTGAGCCACCTGAGTGGCAAAGTTTGAAATCAAAAGTTCAAATAAACTAATAAGCAAATGTGAATAGCAAGCTTTTTACGTTAATATAAAGCAATCAAATATGTGCGAAAATTCGGTTTGAATTTCGCTTTCCTATATCTTTTGTTGTATGACCAGAAATGCAAACGATTCTGAAACGGTTCAAGCGCCCCCATCTCATTCCACTAATTTGCATATATTTATTTGCCCCTTAAAATATAATTTGTCCCTAAAGCATAATTAATTGTGGTACTGTTTTTAAAAATGAATTAACACCGATTTAACGTTACTACACCACCGGGAATATTCTAATTAAACGCACGCCAACACAAGTTAATTGGCAGACTGGGGTATTTTAGGGCACAAGTTGCTTTCAGTTTTCTGGCCAAACAGGAGCACTTAAATAGTAGAATAATTCCCTGCAGTAAGCAGCTAATGCACGCATACACCTACATCGACAGTTGTGCAACAAATACCGAAATTATTCATTAAATAATTCTCACACTTAGCACATAGTCATACCACACACAACAATAGCAGCAACAACATGCGATTATTGCGATAACTATGAAAAAGCAAATTATTATCTTAGAAGTATTTCAAGCAACAAAACAACGCCAACTAATTCACATTAAAGTTTATAAACCATTGAAGGAATTGCCACGGCGTATACGCATTCTCATCAACACCGAGTGGCTGCTGCCGCAAGTAGTTACTTGCCTAATGTTGTAGATAATCGAGAAACATATGGCATCATTAATTTACTTGTGGGCACCACTGCTGTCGGCATTGTATCCCACTTCTTTCACTCACTCACAACTGTCATTGGGCGCGTAAGTGTTGCGCCAGCCAATTCAAATAATGCAGGCTGTTGGCAATGAAGCGGCAAAACAATTGTGGCAATAAACCAGTACATGATACATATATGTATGTGTATATGTGAGTGTATGTGTAACACATCCGTTAGCTGTCTGTTGTTAGCAGTTGGATGTTGCTTCTTGCCAAGCGAGTTATAAAAAAATATGAAATATGAACGCACATTAATCACAACAAAACTTCCGTATGCTTCAAAACACGAGCAAATGTGGATTTCGCTCACTTAAAGACTGAAATCAAAATAAATTATTCACATGAATTTGCAGTATAAATACAAAAAAATTACAAGCCAAAAAGGACTCGAGAGGTAGTTTGTAGAAAGATTGCGGAGTTTCTAATTTAAGATCAAAGTGAGTAGAAACGCGAGAGGGTTAATGAATGCCTCGAAAATATATTGAGTAGAATTTTCTGAAACAGCTCTAAACAATGAATACTATGAGGTGAAAAACAAGTAATCAATAATAGGTAGTAATACGGAGAGCATCTTCTGATAGTAAAAAACCAGAAGATTGAGATTAGATTATGGTTAGGCCGATACGACCAAAGATCAAACGAAAAATATATAAATCTTTAATCCCAATTGAGTCATACACCCTAGAGATTGAGTTGCTACAGACCAAACATGAAAATTGCTTGTGCCTTCGACTGTGAGCCGCGCTCAATCGTCTTATAAAAAATGGTTTCAATGATAGGAAGCCATAGACGCCATAGAAGCCACTACTTAAAGGGAAGTGCAGGGGAATTCGTGACTTTTGTAACAGCTGCGGAAATGCAGAAGAGGTGGAGAGCGTTGAGCATTATCACTCTGGGTCATACTCACTTTGGCTAAAACGCGAAAACTCCGCCTTATAAAATATAAATGTGAATATCTAGTGATTCTTGAATTTTCAGCATGTCATAAAGTAAAGAAAATGTATATAAGCAGTGAATAAAATTTGCTCGTTCACTTGCCACTACAATAGACTGTATGGCCAAACTGCGCATAACAGTTCCCTGTAAAGGATGGCAGGTACCACAACATAATAAGGTGTAATTTTGATATTCAAAGTAAAATGCTATTTTTTAATATAAATGATCGGATATTTATTTCATTATAAAGAGGAAGGTATGCCGTTAATAGCGGAAACCACCACGACCACACTTACAAGAGTATATCCTTTTCATGAAATTTTCCATAACCGAATTTGCAAAGTGGCTGCCCTATGTCCTCGAGAGCCTCACGGACTCCATCTTTGATAAAAAATCGTTGATCATCTCTCGATAGCTCAATCCATTCACCAATAACACCTGTTATTGGAAAACCCTATATAATGTATTTTTCTAATTGTATGCTTAAAAATTGCTAGCAATAGCACGTCATTTGGTTTTTCGCAATTGGAGTACAGTAATCACAACATCGGGAAAAAAGACATAAATATGCAGAAATATCGGCCGCGACCTTTATGAACGATTGTACTCATAGCGTGCACCCTGTGACTTTTGTCACTTTAAATAAACAAATTATTTCAAGACAACCTGTAAAAAATTAGTTATATTATGTATTTATATTCATGAATTGCTTGAATAGGGAAGCATATTGAAACTTCGGCTCTTGACCCTCAAATAGAGGGGAGCACAGGTAGGGATATCGAATAGTATGGGAATCATGAAGACGTTGGGAACGTAAAACAAAGCCAACGAAACCTTTATTATTAGTCGACAGATTTCTAGCTTTGATGAAGGTTTTCCCAGTGTAACTTAAGAAATGATAGACAAATCTGACCACATGCGAAACCGCAAAAGTCATGTGCAAAACTAACGACAAAAAACTGACTCAATTCGTACTTACGCTCTCGCGAAAGGGCTGTAGAATTATCATAGGTATGCTAACAGGTCATAATCTATTGGCTGCACAAGCGTACAAGATAGGCATTACTAACACGGGCAAATGCAGAAAGGATGTTGAGGAAACTTTAGAATACCTTCTGTGCGTCTGTGCGGCATTATCAAAAACGCGTTTAAAATGCCTGGGAGCCCCGCTGTTTGAGGGTCTGGAGGACGTCCCAAAAGCGGAACTCCCAGCTCTGCTTAGATTCGCCAAAAGCGCTGACATCCTACATGATGTCTACTTTCAGAATTCATAGAGTTCGGTCTCCATCTGGTATCGCGTAGCTTAATGCCAACCAGGCTAACCTTGTTTGTGTTCAAGCTGTTCCATATCAAGTGATGATAGGATATGGCTGCAAATTTTCGGAAAATTTATTTATTTATTTGTATGAGTTTAATAAGAAGTAAACTCAAAGAAATTATTAATTCTGAAATTTATTCAAAATTTATTATATATAGAGTCAAATATCCTCAATTTTTTTACTTTTTAAAATTTTTTATTATTACTAAGAAAAAATTCTTGCTCACAGTTTTTGGAAATTCTTTGTTTTTCCATTTTTAAAGTCAAATATCTTGGGTTCTTTTTCACATGTTTATAAATTTTCTTTTTTGTTTTACGATAAAATATAATTTCTAAAAAAATTTTTTTGTTCACAATATTTAGGAAAAAAAATGTTTGTTTTTTTCTCATTTTTAAAGTTAAATAGTTATAAAAATTTAATTTTTTATTTTTTAAAACAAAAAATATACTTCGAGAAATATTGTTTTAGTTAAAAATTTTCAGGAAATTTGTCTCCCTATTTTTAATGTACAATTTTTTTTGTTCCAAAAATTTTGGGAAACAAATTTCTCTTTCCATTTCTTAAGTCAAACATCCCCTTTCCTTTTAATAGTTTTATAAAAGTTTTTTCTTATATTTTTTTTTTAAATATACTTGAAAAAAAACTTTATATCTTAAAAGGTTTTTTGAAAAAATATAATTTTTTTTTTGTTTTTTAAGATAAAATATACTTAAAAAAATTTTATTTGTTCAAAATTTTTTGGGAAAAAATTAATTTTTCCATTTGTTTAGTCAAATATTCTCGGTACTTTTTAACATTTTATTTTTCATTTTAAATATATTTAAAAAAAAAATTTTCTTTTTAAAATGTAAAGTTTTTTATTTTTTAAGATAAAATATGCTTCAAAAAATTTTTTTTTGTTCTAAAGTTTTGGAAAAAAAATTGATTTTTCCATTTTTGATTCCATTCAACATATTTATAAATATTCCCTTTTTTTATTTTTTAAAAAATATATTTAAAAAAAATTTTATTTGTTCAAAATTTTTTTGTAAAAAATTAATTTTTCCATTTTTTAAGTCAAAAATCTTCGGTTCCTTTTAACATATTTATAAATATTTTTTTTTTATTAAAACAAATATATACATATGTACTTAAACAAAAAGTTTTTTTTAGTTCAAAATTTTCGGGAAAATTTTTTTTGTCATTTGGAAAAATACTTCGGTCACTTGACATGGAATTGCTTGTTTCTAACAAGGGATTAGCCTCAGTTCTTAAAACATGAAGCTTTGTCTGCTTACACACGCTAATAAAACGTTTCCAGCAAAGCCAAACCCTGGATTTTGGGTTTTGGGCTTGAGAGGATATTCAACTTAAATTGTAGATATTCAATTTAAATTTTAATTGTAGAAATTGATATTCAATTTCAATTGTAGATGTTTGTTTCATTCTTGGCTTTGATTATGTACGCTTCAGACGCCTGCATTCAATCAAATTGTCTCCTTATTGACAACTTGAGTCCACTTTCGTTGAATCGGATAATCAATAATATTTTTGTATGATCTATGCGAGTAGATAATGGAAGCTATCATAGAATATGGTGATGATGGTCAATATTTTCTCACATTTATTGCATTTATTCACAAAAAAGCGAAGAATAGCTGCGCTGCTCTCATTTTTAGCAGAATCAGCGCAAACACATAATACAAAAATCAATTTCAAGTTATTTTTAAACCATTAAACAAATAACTGCTTGTCAAAATAAAAGCTAAGAAACATTTCTACATATTTATTAATTACATTCGTTAGCTTTTCCGGTGTATAGCTCAAAATGACAAAGCAATTGCTCGAATGCAAGCACAAGTACTGGACGTATCATCAAACCGAGACAGATAATAGTGTTTAATTTATAGTAGCCACTTGACGGCTCGTGTATTATGTAGCCGTCGAAATGTCAGAAGCATTCAGCGCTGAATTACCAGCAATTTGTTATTAGAAGACGACTTAATATGCATGCTAATGCCGTCACCCACCAGCGAGCGCGGAGTGAGGAAAGCGGGCATCACAGAAATTACTGTGCACTGTAACTTGCGAGAACACTTAAAATTTATGCGAAAAAAACTATACTTGAGGCAATAGTGGAGCTGTGGCGGCAGATGAGTTTAGTGAGCTGACTTTAATAGGATGAGGATGCATAAGAATAGACTGTATTTTCAGTGAGGGAAAAAAAATTTAAAAACTAAGTATTTAGGTAGCCACTCTGTGGTCTAAAAATAGTTGGAAATACAATACGATTTACCCATTAGACGAATCCATCGGAGGAGTTAGCGGGTGTAAGGTGTGCTGAGCGCAACTAATGCCAGCAGCGAAGATGAGTCCATTTAAAATGCGGAAATCGTCGCTTAAAACAACAATGGAAAACTAGAAAATAAATTGAAAACTAACTTACATGAGCACAAGCGACTTCACCTTTTTGTTGTACGTACAACTGACACTTTTCATGCTTAACTTCGCCAACATTGCCCTTGTCAACAATTACACGAGTATTATTTAATAGCCAAGAATAGTAGCTGCAACAAATTAAGAAAACAATGAAAACGCAAGCAGCAAATAAATAGTAAATAAAGAGCTGAGACAACAATGGCGCGAGCAGGAACAAAAATAAATTAAATTACATAAAAATAATAATAAACAAAAAGCTAAAAGCAATCGCGTGAAAATTACTGTTGTGCACCTCAGTAAAACAAACCGGCCGTGGAAGAGGTTAGCATGGGCAGCGCGCTGAAATAGTGAGAATCCCTCTAAGCTGGGCAGCGAAGTGCATACAGCGCGAATATCAATTTCAGTAGTCGTAGTTGGAGCTGGAGCTGGAGCTGACGTCAAACGGTACATAGTACATTAGTGGATGTACGTAAACGGCGCAGATAAGAATTCATATTAATTTCAAAGCGCGACATTCGACTTTTATAGTAGTTTTTATGACGAAGTATGTGTGGTTGTGAGAGAGAGAGAGAAGGGGTAGGCGAAATTGCAAGCTTGAGAAAACGACACGAACGTCGGGGCACCCAAGTGCTAGACACTCAAAGCGATCAACACGCAACTTATGCGGTCACTTTTTACTGTTCTTTTTTTATATTTTTGTTTTTATTTTTGTTTTGTATTATTTTTTACGATAAGTAGTGGTGGTTGGCTCAGGCGAGTATGCTTGTGCAAACCATATTAGTTATTGAATCGAAGGTTGCGGATTCGAGACCAACTTCGGGTATACGGAAACTGTTTTTTGTGCGTCTAAGGTCGCATGCTTTCTCAAGCGCTGAGCAGTGTAAGATATTTTATTATGTTAGTGATTGATGGAGATAGAGAATGGAGTGAAGAAGGAGAAAGGAAAGGTTTTACTACTATTCTGATATAATTTTGCGCATTAAGCTACCAAACATACAATGCGTCTCTTGCCATAGCGCAGAAACCTATTGCCAACTGCTTATTGATTTCTGATTTCAATTTAATACTTTTTTATATAAAAATTATATAAAAAATTATTAATAAAAATATAATTACTATATGAAAATATATGTATGTACATCTTCTTAGCGATAGAAAAAAATGTGAGATTAGTATGTCTGGCAATAAACATAAAATACCAAATATATGTGGATCTCAAAAGTGAAAGCGAAAGCATCTGGCGTTATTGACTTCAAAGACTTCAGTTTTAAAAGCGTGTCTAAATTTACATATCTCAGCATACTAATAAGTAACGACAGTAGCATACAAGACTGTATATCTGACAGATTAATGGCGGCGAATCGTGCATATTACGCTTAATCTCTTGAAATCAAGAGCTCTCTCACGTAGATGCAAACTCGCGATTTATAAATCACTTATGTTGACCTGCAGCGCGCCAATTTGGAGCATGAATCTTGCAAATGAAGAGCGCCTAACAATATTTGTGCGCAAAATATTTTGCCTAAAGTATTTGGCCCAATACGCGAAGAAAATGGCGAGTACAAAATCAGGCACAAATCAAATAGGCAGGTCTCGCATCATTCACTTGGATGACAGTAGGGCACAAAAACTCCTGCTGGGCTGCAATCTTTTATGCTCAAGACCCCGTGGTAGACAAAAAAACAAATTGGCTGCATAAAGTCACCGAAGACCTGAAAAAATTTGGCATCAAAAACTGAAAATCTCTAGCCCTGGATCGTGTTCAATGGAAGAAGATTGCTGAGGCAACTAAAGCCTACCGCCCTGGATGTAACACTAATAGATGATATGAAAACATTATTCATTCTACAAAAAAAAACATAAAAGAAGTGGCGCAAATTTTCTTCTCTGTTTTTTTTTTTTTTTTGTTTTTGAATAATTTGTTTACTAAATATAAAAAATTTAATTGTTGCCTTTGCGAGCTTAATTTCTTATCTCCTTATATGCTGCAGCTGCCTAGTTTACAAGTGCCAAATATTATTTTTTTTTTATTTAGCTAAAAAGTTTTTCAAAAACATTGGATAATTAATTGTGCGCCCCTGCCAAATTCAAGTTTCAAGCTTAATGCCAATTAAAAAAAACGTGAACAACTTTGCGCAATCATTTTAAAGTTTTTAATCAGCATTTTTAGAAAATAATTGAATTTTATTTATAATATATTTTATAATTAAAAAAAACTATAAAAATTAAAAAAAAGCCACTTAAAAATTCCATACTAAAATTTTCAATTTGGAATAAATTTTAAAATTATTAAATTAAAAAAAAATTAAAAATTTGTAAAACAATTTCAAAGTTTTTAATTAGCATTTTTAGAAGAAAGTTGAATTTAAAAAATTTTACTTAAAACATTTTTTTCTAGCGATCTGGTGCATTTTCTCCATATAACGAAAGATCGAGATTTTTTTTAATATATGTGAAAGAAAACTCCCAAAATCGTCTGCAGAAAAAAAATTGTCAAAAATCAATGCGATTTTTGAACTACTTGAGACTTGCACCCCATTATATAAAAATTCAATGATCTATAACCATTCGTACTCGAAGTTTTTTTTTAAATTCTGAAACAAAATTTTGAAATTCTGATGAAAATTGTCTGATTTTTTTTTCATTTTCACAAAGTTTGAAAGCTTCTCAAAAATTAATGCAATTAAATTTTCTACAAATTCTGAAAAAAAATGTTTAAATTTTTAAATTTTGATGAAAATTTAGTAATATACATTTTTTTTTTTAATTTTCCGGAAATTTGAAAGTATGCCAAAAATGAATGCGATTTTTCAGGTACTTGAGACTTGTACACCATTATATCAAACTTCAACGATCTATAACATTTCATACTCGAAGGTTTTTTGAAAATTCTGGAACAATATTTGTAAATTTTGATGGAAATTTGCTGATTTTTTTCTGTTTTTTTTTTTATTTTCACAAAGTTTGAGAGTTTCTCAAAAATTAATGCTATTAAATTTTTTAGAAATTCTGAAATACAATATATAAATAAATTTTGATGAAAATTTACTAAATTTTTTTTTTTTATTTTCAGAAAATTGAAAGTTTACAAAAATGAATGCGATTTTTAAGCTACTTGAAACTTGCACTCCATTAAACAAAATTCAGTGACCTATAACTCTGCATGCCAGAAAATTTTCTAAAAATTCTGAGAGAAAGTTTTAAAATTTTGATGAAAATTTGCTGAAATTTTTTTTAATTTTTATTAAGTTTGAAACCTGGATTTATTTGTTTTTTCTTGTAGAATGAACCCACCCTTATTAGTACACAATAGACTTTTAATACCTTAGTAAATAATTCCTATACTGGCTGTAGTTAAAAAATATAGGCGAAGATGTCCGGATATCCGAAGATATCCTATTCTTCATTTACTTTATTTCAAATAATAATATATTAAGTCGCACACAACCTCTTACAAGCACTATTATTTCACTGGCCGTCGAACGCACTGGCCATATAAATCCAGGTTCCGACCACTCGGCGATACAAATTCATTTAAAAATCATCTCCTGTCAACAATCTACTCTCATAAAAGAATAGAGACTTTCAGCTATTTAATTGAAATCAAGCTACACATCTCAAGTTGTGGGAGAAGCTCTGTCAAAATCTTTTACTAACACATAACTATTAAAAGTATATTATCAATGAATTGTGCTTGTGCGGCAGGCGGGGCGTATGAGTAACAGCCTTAACTGCGAACAATGAAAACGACAAAAATGCTTTGCTAAGTGAGTGTTGATATGAAAATAGCAGTTATTTGTTGCTAAATTGGGTAACTGATGATGTCTATATTCATACAATCGCATATTTTTACATACAAACCGGGCAAACGCATACACACACACGACAGACTCATTGCTGCGCTTGACACGCTTCGCCGATACAGTAACAGTATATTGTCTTACAGAAATATATACACATGTACATAGACGTGTGTGTGCCACAAATTTATGTTCAATTTAAATCATTTTAAGCCAGTCATAATTTTTTGCACAACATTATTTCGCACTACAAACAATTGCTGTACGCCGCCAGCACTGCCGCCAATCACAGGCAATCACTCGGCTAGCAACAGGCTTCAGCTTTCAAAGCATGTTGCGTATAAATATGTATGTAGATATAAAAATATGCATATTATTGTACAAATCTTCATACACAAAAGCAAACTTAGCACATTCAACAAATTACCGCAATTGAGATGAAGTAGGAAATGAGTTTGTAGCAATAAAGTGGCAGCGTAGCAAAGCCACCGCATGGCAGCGAGGAAAGAAAAAAGTGTTAAGAAGAAAAATTACGCAAATTGTGTATTATTTTGTATCTATGCACATGTGTGAAAATGAAAATAAAAAATAAGAATTAACAAATGTCGGCTATACATTATAATAAATTATATTTAATTTATATGAAGCTTCGTTATAAAAGAATAATCGTTGCACAGCCAAACTTCTCAAATTTTAGATAAATACGTGCATAATAAATAAAAAAACTCAGTAACAGTATTAATGTCAGCAAGCAAGCGATAAATTTAGATGAATAATGAACTAATTGGTGATTTGAAATTTGGCACAGACTCAAGGAGCAGATTACCGTGGGGCTAAAGTGAGGACGAAGTTTTATAGAAATATGTGAAAAGTATTAATTTAGATCTTCTCACAAGCTGTAATAGCAATAAATTTATTGGAAAATACAGTAACTAGCCACTGAATTATGACTGATGCTAAATGTGGAGCCAGCAGCACTCGCAAGCACCGGGGCGGGCGGCATTGGGCTACCAGTTCTCACAACAGTCGGTCCAATATTATTGGAGCGACCTGAATTTATGTTTTATTTATGTTTAGACCAGGACTATCGCTTCATCATAATTTCCAAAAATTGTATTTTATGATGCCACAACAAGAACAACAATAACATTATGGCTCCACTACGAATGCGCAGTTGAGATGATATTTTGAAATTTTTGAAAAACGCGGAAATGTATGACAAAGACATTTTAGGGAACCCACTTAGCTGTGAGCAAGAAAAGATTGGTATTAAAAAACGAAAGTTAGAAGAAAGTGGAAAAAACGATGAGAAGCTTTACAAGAAATAAGTAATTGAGCTGATTCTCATATTTTTTGTGTATAAAAATTTCGTTGAACTCAATTTCCTTAAAGCAGATATAAATAACTTGTAATTATATATGATGATTAGTTTCTACCGTGCGGAACATAGTGCCAAACAAATGATTTCTATTGATTTCGATTTTTGACTTTTGCCTTAACCTGTGGCCATTTCCGGTTTTCGTCTATACGATCAAGGTCATCAATGTTGCTACATCGGCATGAGCCTCGTGGACGTTCTCTTTTTCCTGCTCCCTTTCAATTCCAGTCTAAAGCAGCTAGGATGACTTCATGGTGTCGAGCAATGACATTGATGGCCGATGCTCCAAAATAAACGACTACCTCGCCCGCCTTTCTCGCTTCTTCACTGCGAGAAACCTAAAACTTTCTCCTATTAAATCCACGGCGACCCTTTTTACCACCTGGACAATGGAGGTCAAGCTGCAACTTCAGGTACTCGTCGATGATACCCCAATACCGAAGGTAAACAACCCCAGAATATTGGGAGTCACCTTTGACAGCTTGCTCTTCTTCTCAGCGCACACAACCGCTATTGAAATCTTGCTGTCGACTTTCAGAGCAATATACCGACCGACTATGCTGCACCTGTCTGGTCGCCTGGAACCAGTGATACTCAGTGGACGAAGCTCCAGACCTGCCAAAATACTGCAAGTAGGACCGCGACAGGATGTCTCCTGATATCCCCAATACAACACCTGCATGACGAGGTTCAAATGCTTCCTGTGAAGGAGCATAACAAACTGCTCAGCAAGCAGTTTCTGCTAGGGTGTCACCGTAGGCCTCACCCATGCAGACACCTGATTGAGCCTGAGCCACCTCCCATGCACATCAGGAGGCACTTCCTCAACTACCTGGACAAAACAGACAGACCACTCCAGGATCAGACAGTGTACAGACAGGCCATAAACGACATTCATCGGGAGACCTTTACCACCTTCTTAAGCTCCCAACCCCCGAATACCGTTATCGGAGTCCAACCACCACCTATTGCAGACGAAGAGCTCCAGCTTCCCCAAGAGTCCCGCGTAACCTTGACACAATTACATTCTGGATACTGTAGCAACTCCTACTTATCCAGAATCGACCCCGACATACTAAACATATGTCCGGCATGTGAAGGCACCACGCACGACACTAACCACCTTTTCACATGCCATATCAAACCCACTCATCTAACACCTTTCCCTGGACCCAACCCGTCGAAACAGCTAGTTCCCTGGGCCTACCGTTAGATGAGCTAGACGAAGGCGACCGGTGATTACAGTACACTGACAGGGCGAAGATACTGCTACAACAACAACAACAACAACAGCTTCATACGCTATTTTGTACAGAGTATGCCTTATCCAGCACATTTTATTTCCAGAATCTCAATATTTATTGGCCTTAAGTTACATCTATTGAGTAGATCCGCATTTGAGATTCACCCACCACCCTACACGGAGAATTCGGCACTTAGCAAAAATGTTTACAATACCAATTGTAATATTCGCTTAAATGGGTCAGCATACTAAACTATAGCAACATACCAATGACTAGGATAGCCTATGAAAACATCGTTAAACTGCAAAGTACTACAGCCTAAAAACATAAACAAACCCTTGAGGTTTATCTTCACACTTACTGAAAAATTGTAATATGAATCTGCCAATATCGCTCTGAAGGTATTAGGAAGGACTACGATCGACATGGCTCAAAGGCTTCCTCAAAGACTAATGAAAATCGTATAACCTATTTTTGCGTAGATATCATTAATGTACCCATGTAAAGGCTTTGTAAAAGATAACCAAGTATCTGTGACAGTTTCTAAAACTCTAATTTTTTCAACTGATTTTGGATCTTTAACGAATATACAGTTTATAAATTTGTTTCTTATAGCGGCCGCGTCTTGGCAGGTGATGGCAAACCTGCGAGTGTATTTCTGCTCCTTATAAAAAACCATTTGCCGTTCAGAGTCGGCATAAACTATAGATTCCTTCTCCAAAGAGTGTAAGCGTCAATTATTATTATTATTTTTGTTTTTTTTTTAATAAACATTTTTTGTGGAAGTTAACTTGCTCCTATTACAAAGTCAACCATTTTTTGTACAATATTTTAATGTTGGA
The DNA here is from genome assembly GCF_027943255.1 of Anastrepha obliqua. Taxonomy (NCBI): domain Eukaryota; kingdom Metazoa; phylum Arthropoda; class Insecta; order Diptera; family Tephritidae; genus Anastrepha; species Anastrepha obliqua. The sequence continues at coordinate 111,825,993 of NC_072896.1, read as the reverse complement.
GCTCCTAATTGCATTCAAAAATTGTCCACATGTTTTCGCGTCTCTACGGCGTATTGAATTATTAAAAGGTTATCTCTCTAAGTTGTCCCATTTTCCCTGATAGTTTTTTGTCAAGCCAAATAGAGATATTTGTCAAACAATTTTTTGACGATTTTTTTATACTGAAATATTTAAGAAGGGCTTAATGTAGAAGTGCGTAATGTGCACAGATTAATGCTTATTTTCTATTTGCACTTTATTTATAGTATTGTAGAACCGTGATCTTCGGGATCTCTCCACAGAAATTTGTACATCTCAATTAAAAGCAATGATCTGTGAACAAAAAGAAAAAACGGACTTTCATTACGCTTCCCCAAAAGTGGTATGAAAGCTACGGCATCCATATTCGGCGATGGCTACAAACAGTATTCAGAGGACCTTCACATCAAGAGGTCTATTCATTCAACAGCTTCCGAGAATGTCTTTTAGTCAATGCTAGCAGGATCTCAAGGCGTACATTATTAGCAGAGTTATTGCTGCTTCATAGATAAACGAAGTCTCTTACAACCTCAAAATCATAACTGTCAACACTGTCGTGGCAGCCGATACGTGGCGTTTGTTTGGTGACAGGAGTTATTTCGTTTTGACTCCGTTGAAGAAACTTATCGCTTCGTAATCAAGTACAGATTTTTGATTGGATTGAGATCATAAATGTTTCCGGGGTAACTTTTTTCGAAATTTTTTTTTTTTTTATTAACGCATGTTATACAATTTACAGAGCCATTATAATATTGCAACTAGTATATGATAAATAATACTAACAAGCAATTTTAATTAAATATATTTTATCTATTTTTTAATTTTATTTTTTTGTATTAATGGTGCATTAAATTTCGTCGCTCAACGCGAGTGTTCCTTTTTTAAACGAACTTCTCATACACTCCATTCTCAAATCACATAAAAAATTGCAATACATTCAAATAGGATGTCTTAATATAGCCAATGATTAAAGGCATATTTAAGATTTCTAGCATTACCATACAATTCAGTTTCTGCCGGTAGGGAAGATTTTACCAGTTGTACATCCGAATATGAGCCAATACTGAGTCTTTTTTTTAACGAGGTGTAAAAGCAATCGAAAACCTTAGTCAGTGTGGGACTTTAACGCCACTAAAAGCAACTCAAGTCCGACGGTTCATCCTACAGGGGTACCATTTTGGTAATTACGTCTGGAGGCCGTCGTGAGCAATAAACTCAATCGTCAGTTATATTCGTCTGCTGTTCGTCTTGCTGCCCGAATTAGGCAGGCCCCACTGAGGCACGCCTCACTATTACCTTATTAAAGATTGGCATGCCAGAACAATACCAAATTTGGTCGTGGTCACGAAAATCTGTGGCAGTGTCTCACTTAGACATAAATTGGAATCGCTAACTGATTTGTAGAAGGGCATCCGGAGTATTACCTAAGTTCGGTTTTTCGAACCTGTGCCTAATGAGGCAAATGTGTGGCGATACCTTTCGGGGCATGGGCCTAGTTTGGCTGCATTATGAGGGGCAAATTTGGAATGCGGTCTGCCTTATTTGCGCCTAATCACCGCTGCAACAAAAAGTCACATGTTTGAATACTGAGTCTTAGAGGTCTTCATCTTGTGGTATCTCTTCATTGAAGGGAAATGCCTTTTGAGAAGACTTGCTTAGAAATCACTTATTTTATTATCTTTTTATTAGATCCTCAAGTCCCTTTCACGCACATGCACATATACAGATATGCAGTAGTTGATATCCAATTGGATTTACGAATTAAATAGCCACTTTGATGTTCCTAAACCCAATTCCACTAAATTAACTGTCACTTAAAATTTATGACACCCCTAGCGAAGTTTTCCAGTGAATACTGCATGTTTTATTCCTTCAAACGAAGTGTGTTTTTTAGTGTTGTTTGTTTGCCCCATAACATAGTTTACTGCGCTAATCGCAAAACCAACATTGCCACTCCGCCCATAGTTCCGACGAAATTAGTTGCAACATTGCATGCCACTTTGTGTGACATTGTCAATATTTACAAAATAACGACAGTAGCGAAATTGAGGCTACAACCTAACGCCATGAAAACTACTAGAAGTGCGCATAGAAGTCATACAAAACCTCAGTGGCAGAAGACGAGCTGACGGGTGTTGTAAAATGGCACAGGCAGCAAAAGAGCCACAAAAGCAACCAAACACTAAAAGTGAAAGCAGACACAATAAACCATTCCCTGGCTTGGCTGGTGTTGGTTGCTCACTTTTTATTCACTTGCTTAATTTCCTATTTGCGCGCGGGTGGCAACCAACTGGTAAACTAATTTAAACTTTTGTGTGCAATGCAGTTAACCGAGAATGCTTGGTTGGGCGTGCGACAACCGGCAGATTCCTCGTTTGTGGCTGTAGAAGTGACATTTCGCAGTTGTATCACCTTTCCTATTTTTCATTTTGCTTTTTCTTCTCTTTTTTTTTGTTTTTCTTTTCATTTACCATCTTGCTTTTTACTTGCAATCGCAGCTACACAAAGTCATTTTGAGAAAAAAAATCCGCCTTCATTGCATTTCATTTACATTTCTTTGCATGTCCTGATACGCCCACCTAAACTCGCGCACAAACCAACAATAACAATAAACATCTGTAACGCCAATATCAACTCTATAGCTGCGCATTTCTACAATATTCTGCCCGCTAGTAGTGTGGGGGGCCGCAGTCCAACTTTGGTGCGACTGACGCGCGAACTCTCTGTCAAACTTTTGTCGGAGGAGCCAGCTGCAAAGGAAATCGCCTCGACGGCGGAGTCACTGCCAGGCACACTGGACCAGCCTCAAGGTGAGCAAGCAATTCGATGCCATCAACGATAATTACATGCATATCAAAAGGCGCCCTAACACATTGCCGCCCCGCCAGAGAATGCCAAGCGTCAGGCATTAGGCCACTCGCTCGTTGCGGTGCTGCTCTGCCGCCACTTGAGCGTGTCAACCGGCGTGGCGCTTTTTAGACATTCAGTGCAAGCCACTCTCTGGTTCTGGCTGCTGTTGCGGTGTCGCTTATCTAAACTAACATTTCTCGGTCTCCTTATCGCTTTTTTCGTTTTTTCATTATTTTCCTTTAATGCATTTTCAATCTTTTTTGTCTACTTTTTCTCTTCTCTTCTCTTCTCTTCGTTTGTTTGTTTGTTTGTTGGTGTCCTCCTCCTGCATCGACCGTCATTCGTGGTCTGTTCTGCATCTGTATGCGCTCAATTCACCACATCCTGGTCGTAGATCAGTGTTTGCTGGACGGTGTCCTTATGCCGAAGGCGAGTGTTACCTGTGAGACCCAAGTGGGCTGTCGTGCCATACAGAAGACAGGATACTGTTGTCCTGATTACAAATGCGGTAAGTGGCAAAAATGCTTATAGGTTTTGGTTTTTACTGGCCAGAGAGATGTAAAAGTTACGAGTTTGCTCGCAAAAAAATTTCTTCGTATACGCAAGCAGATATTTTTTGTGAGAATTTCAACGTGCAAATGTAAACATGGTTTAACTATTTATTTATTCAGTAGTATTTTTTTACCTAATTTTTTTTTGCATATATACTTCACACTACAACAGAACCCATAAAATCCAAAATTCCAACATTTATATTGTACAAAATTTGAAAAAATTCGGCAAATGTTCTTCAAAATTTAAAAAATTTTAATCAAAATTTAAAAAACGATTTGGGTGAGCAGTTTAATTTTACTATAACAAAGTGGCTGAAAATTCTGGTTGATTTTTGACAATTTTTTGACAATTTCACAAATAGAGGGACCTTCAGATTTAAGCCGACTCCGAAAGGCAGATATTTTCAATGAGGAGGAAAAAAAATAATGTTTTTGTTAAAATTTTTTTGGGATTTTTGTTTTTGTTAAACATTTTTGGGACATTCTTTTGTCATATTTGAACCACCTCTCAGATTTTTGTCTTATGTTTTCGTTAACAGCTGAAAAAAAAAAATTGTAGTTAAAAATTTTTGGGAAAATTTCTTTTCTTGTTATTTTTGAAAAACACCCCCCTCTTAGATTTTTTTCTTATTTTTCCATGCTGAAAAAAAATTTTTTTGTTATGTTTGGAAAAACTTTCTAATTTAGGGTTTTCTCTTAGTTGTTGATTAAAGCTGAGAAAACATTTTTTTGTTTTTTTTTGGTTAAAAATGTTTGTGATTTTTGAAAAGCATTTTTTGATTTGAAAAACACCACCTCTCAGAATTTTTCTTATTTATTGATTACAGCTGAAAAAATGTGTTTTGATTAAAAAATTTTGGATGAATTTTTTTTTTTGTAATTTTTTAATGATATTCTTCTTATTTTTTGATTAAAGCTGAAAAAAAATTTTTGTTTTTGGCTAAAAATTTTTGATAAAAACATTTTTTTTTGTTATTTTTGAAAAGCACCTCCTCTTAGATGTTCTGCTTATTTTTTGAATAAAGCTGAAATAAAAATTTTTTTGCTTAAAACTTTTTGGGGAAGCTTCTGAGGAGCCGAAGGGTGGCCGCTATTAGAAAAAGCTTTTTCTATCATTTTGGTGTTTCATGCACGAAGATTCGCGCCTACGCACCCTATTAGATTTTGGCTAAAAAATCTTATTGGACTCTTTCGCTTAATATTTTATAGTGCAAAATTTGTTTAAAGTGGGTCCAGAAGTCACAACATCCTAGTTAAAATGCAAATA